>NC_077231.1:261239921-261454921 GCF_027887165.1 Monodelphis domestica
CATCTCCAGAGCAAAACCCAATAGATAGAAATGACAGGGTTTTATAAAAACTGATTATCTTTTTGTCAAATGATGTCTTCTCCAAATGGAAGGGTAACTGAATATTTTAATATAACAAACAAATTTAAATTAAAAATATAGTTGACAGACACTTAAACAAATAGAAAAAAAAATCTTTATAACAACATACTTCAGCAAACCAAATTCCTATACTGATCTTGTCTAAAAATAAATGTCTTATTCTGCATTTCAAGCCTATCACCTATCTGGCAGGAGATTTCATCTGAAGTTCTTAGGACGCATGAAAACCTTTTCATTCTACACATAAGGAAATAGAAGCTCCCAAAAGTATAGGGATTTTACTAACATTATATGATTAGTTAGTGATTGAGCTGGGAAGATAATCCAGGTCTCCAGACTCCAGGTCTGGCCAGTTTACTTTTATTCACCACTCAACCTCCAGGAAATAAAAGGGTCCTCCAGGCAAAAAAGAATGGGATTCAGACATCTCTGGTCCATTGGCTCACCTCCCATCCCAAAGGGCATTAAAACCTCCAGGGATGCTGGTTTTTATAGAGAAACTAGTCAGGGCTGTTTGATATCTTTTTTTTTTTTACTCTGGTTTGTAGGGCCTCTGGCCTCTGGGGGTCCCCTAGTCCACATTCCTGAAAGTTTACAGAGCTAGAAGTGGTGTAGGAGTAATTGAGGGGGAAGAAAAATAAAGACCAACTATCCTGGGAGGTACATTCAGTGTCCATGTCAAGTACCAGCCTGGTCATTCCCCAGTCCTGTCCTCCAAAGGTCTTCCTATGTTAACCAAGTGTAATCAGAGTTGGGAGGCTTGAAGAGGGAAGGTTTTCTCCACCTGCTTGGGTATTTTTTAGACTTCCAGTGCTAAAACTGGAGCAGATGTCCCAAGGCAACCTATAGGTCACTCAAGCAACCTTGGGGGACTCAGAAAGGAATGTGGGCTTTAAACATGGTGTGGGAGGGCACCTAAGCAGCCCACCTCCAAAAGTCAGCAGGAAGCCCAAGAGTTGACAGCTTCTCCTTGCCCAGGGCAGCTGCTTAATTCCCAGGTATTTCCACAAGGTTTAGATGCTTCTTATTCAAACTGACCAGCCCCATGTGTTCCAGCCATACCTACTCATCCTATCCTGGGGCTAGAATTCTTCTTCAGCTGAAGAGAGAATGAATCTGCAGTCCAAACACTAAGTTTTTTTATAGTTAGCCTTTTAAAAAAATTGAGTGTCCTATCTATTCATTTCAGCATCCAGGGTTTCTCCACCTACCCCTTCTCAGACTATACCTTTGATTTGTATAACAATCATTTGCGAGCATCTCTGGGGTGCAGACCAAGGTCTGCCAACACTAATGCTGGCACATCTAAGACCCAGACCTACCCCATAGTTTCCTGAAGCTAGAATCTTGCAAAAAAAAAAAATTCCCTGAGGTTTCCCCTCCATTCTAATTACATTTTCTTCTGTGGAGGTTTGGTTTTGCATTTTCCGGGTAGATGAGTCACTGATGACTTCCCCTTTTACATATCAGAAGAAAACATACCTTTTCCCAAGTGGATAATCCCGACCCCCACACTGATTGCTATGCTATGAAACACATATTTCTGTTGTTAAATGGCCTCTGAGTGAACTTCAGGAGGAGGTGGGGCTCAGACTTCAGCTTTTTCAGAGCATGCCATCTACACGAAATTCCCGGCCACTACAGGCATCAGTCACTAAGGAGTAGCAAAATTGAAGCTATAGAAGCTGCCATTCATTCCCAGCCTCAATACACTTCTGGGAATTCCCTGGCTGTGCGTAGGAGAAATAGACAGAACTCTCTGGTAGGTGATTTTGGAATCTAATCACCTCGGAATCCCGTTTTCCAGGTCCCACCTCAGCCTCTTCCCCACCCACCTCTAACTGCCTCCAGGTTAGGGCTAGCTTGGGAATTCTTCTATTTCCAGTCAAGTTTTGAGCTTTTTATCCCAAAAGACAACTTCATTGGAGCAAAGGCTCCATAGCCAACCCCAGATGCAAAGCTTAAAAAAAAAAAAGCCACTCGGTCAATCCCTTGGCTTCCTCCAGCAGCAGCAGTAGCCCCGAGGACTGACGACAACAACAACAAAGCAATTCCTGGACTCCTACGTAAAATAAACTTGCCGGGTGAAATCCACAACTCGGCCTCCCTGCTAACCAGTGAATGGACCCCTGGCAGTCCTGCAGCCTTGCAGCGGCTACATTACCGCTAGGCAACCCAAAGCCTGACTTCAAACTCCAGCTCACACTGTTGAGCTTTCCTTCCTTCCTTCCTTCCCTCAGGAGCAGCACTCACGATATGCTTGCTGAGTGTGGCACCAAATGTGACATCGGTTCACCAAATTTTCTGCTTGGGAGAGTCAAGCAAAAAAAGCGTCCCGAAGAGAAATCCAGCCCAAGAAGGGAGAGGACTTCTGCCCAGGCACATGCACGAGAGAAATCGCGTTCATTTCCCCCTTCTCTCTCTCTGCCATGCACTCTGTCTCAAGTTATAAAAAGCAACAGAGAGGGTCACGCGTAAATGTAACTCCATCTTTGAATGATTCTGTTACTTACCCTTCATCTGTCTGCTGTCTGCTGAGCTGGGAAGGCAGGGCTCAGATTTCGGGCTTTCCTTTTCCTCCATTGTCCCTGTCTCCAGCACACCACGCTTCCCCACTCCTAACTTTAAAAACTGCGGCTCGGAGCCCAGCCAGAAAGGGCCTGGGAGGGGGGCTGCTGCAGGGGTGGGGAAACCCCACCCTGAACTAGCCTCTTCTACTGGGCAAAGTCTCCTGCAAAAACAAACTGCATTCCAAACGCCGCCGGGGCTGTCCGTCCGCTCCCTGGGACTGGTCCTCAGTGGAATGGTGGGCAGTACTTAGTGAGGCTGGAGCAGGACCAGCCCCCAAGCCGCTCATACTCTGGGCCCCAACAGGTGATGATGGGCTTCCTACGCAGGACTTCTAGCTGCCTGTTCTCCAGAGTTCCCAACTCCAAAGGCATTGCAGCCAACAGGCATTATTAGGAAAGGAAACATTTCACACATGATTCCAGGCATGTATCTCTGCTGGAATCCAGATCTCGAGACTTCTTTTCATCTCAGACACAGGGCAGGATCTTCTCACGAAGTACAGAAATGTACATATTTTCAAAATCCCCAACTGCTCAACTCCAAATATTTCACTTCAATTAAAAAAAAAAATGGAACTCAAAAGAAATAGTTTGCACTGAGTTGCTAGGATGGCATTTCCAGCCACTGCTCACTTTACAGGGCCTAATTAATATCTAGAAGTCTAATGTATAACTTGGACCACTTTAATGGAATCCATTTCAGTCACTTAATCTAGACTTTGGAAAGAAGATCCAGACAATTGACTGGATATTTCCCCCTCTCTCAGACCACAAATTCAAAAAGTAAACTAACCCTTGGAATCTTGACTTAATTACAAATAACAGCTGAGAAACAATTAAATACCTTATTCTTTGGGTCTGGTGGATTATGTTGAACACACATTTAAAAAAAAATTACCTACAAATATTTATTTTGTTCTTCACTCAGTCCTTGAAAAACTGGCGGGGTTCCCAGAAATTGAAAACAGGAGGTACAACGTCCACACAGAGAAGATGGGAAAGGCAATCTAGATCATATTAACTCTGCTATTTCAGAGAGCTAAAAGGAACACAATAACTAACAGTGTGATCATTTAGTCAAGAGTTCCAGTGATTTTAAGATGCAGAGATAATAGTAGTACTGGAGCTGCCCCTCCCAGTGGGTCATTCTTTGACCCACTTTCCAATCTGTTTAGATGATATCTTAGCTTAATTTAGACCAAGATTTGGTACATAACAATAGCTGGCCCATCTTCCTGACTATGACCTTGAGTCACCTGTATGTTTTGGCAATGGTGAGGACATATTCTTCTCATCATGGCAAAAAGATTCAGAAGCCTCTAAAGAGCCGAGGATGTGGCCAAAAAGGAAATTAACCCTGCCAAACATTCCCAAAAGAGGTTGGGAAGAAGAGGAGGTTAATGACAGGGAAGGAGGAAGGGACCTTTTATGGCCACTATTCTTAATATCCAAAAGGAACATGGTGAACCTTCTGGAAAACCAATATGTACAGTTGGACATACATGGTAAATAAGCCAAAGGCTCAATAACTGCAGAGACATTAATAGGTAATTTTTTTTTGTAAAGAAGGCCTGATCTTTTTTTTAAAACTCTTATATTTGATCTTAGAATCAATTCTATGTATCCATTCTAAAGAGGAAGTGATAAGGGATAGGCAATGGGGGTTAAGTGACAGGTAGGAAGTATGTTTGAGGTTAGATTTGAACCTGGGATCTCCTATCCCTAGTTCTGGCTCTCAATCCACTGAGTCACTTAGCTGCCCCAGAAGATCTGGACTTTAAACTGTTTTTCTACCTATAGTATGAGGACAAATGTCTTCTTTCAACAGCTTGTATTTTATTTTTAGTCTTTCTGAGAGTCCAGGGACTAGGGAGAAATGATCTTTGCTCATAATTTGTTTATAACTGCTTTTCAGGGCCTCAGGCCTTAAAAAGGCAGATCCTTGTCTAGGTCACAGGATGGTGTCTTTGCCAGATGTCCTTCTTTCTGATTTCTGACTCCTAAATGACTGGCTTTGGTTAGTCAAGAAGTCAATCTGGTCTGTTCCTTACCTGACACTTGACAGAATGCAGAGACTCTAGGCAGGAGGAGATAGTAACAGCCTCAGCATCAAACTGAAGCCTCTCCTATAATCTGGGTAGAAGCAAATTAACTTGTATGCAGGTCTTTGCATATTGAGGATTTACTGGAAACATTTGGAAAGTGAAAGATCAACCCTTAGACATTCACAGATCCCTAGAAAGCTGAGGGCAGGAGAATCCTTTACCAGATCTGAGTTCTAATTAGAGTAAACAGTAATTCTCAAACTTTTTTGTTCCTAGGATCCCTTTACACTCTAAAAAATTGTTGAGCCCCCCACAGAGAGCTTTGGGTTATGTAAGTTACATCAATCGATATTTACCATATCCAAAATTAAAATGTCCTGGTATAATGAAAAGTTTTGACCTTGCAGACCCCCTGGAAAGGTCTTAGTGACCCCCAGTGGTCCACAGGCCACCTTTTGAGAATGTTGAAAGTCAGGCAAATAGACTCCATGGGATATTGCTTCCCCTCCCCCCCCCCCCAGTCAACTCAAACAACAGCCTAAGTAGACATTCCACTCCCCAAAGAGCACAACTTTTAGTGGCATGCCAGAGAAGACAAAGAAAGAAAAGAAAGGGAAGAAAGGCATCAAGACAAGGAATGTGAATCAGGAACCACGAAATCTGGGCATTTCTTTATAGCCAAAAAAAAAGGCTTTCCTCAAGAGATCTGAATATAATACTTCCTGTCTTGTATGTCTTGGTTGAGACAGGGAACCGAATAGAATATTTAAACAATACCAAGTGAATTAAGTAGCCTCTACAGAATCCCAAGATCTCTGAAATGGCATGAACCTGACATCACCTGGTCTTTCATGAAAATCCCCTTTATAATACCTACACCAAGTGAAGACATTTAGTGAAGGGAAGGAATCCTACTTTGATTCTTCTAAATGGAAACATTATACTTCTTTGTATAATATACCTAGCTTCTAAATTCCTGGGTCACCTTACTCTCTTTACTCTCCTTTGTCCAAGGCTCCAGGATTTAGTGATTCTGTCTCCACATCTATCCCATTGGTCCCTGTCTGACCCAACCATCACCCTCCCTTAAGTCCTCCTCCATTCTTGGCTGGATTGGAGCAATAGCCTTTAGATCTATCTCTCTACCTTTATGCTTTTTTCACTTTTTTCACCATTTTCCATCAGCTCCAATGGGTTCGATGGTCATCTCTAAGTAGATGTTACCAGATCTATATATTCAACTCCAGGCTCTCTCCTGAGTCATAGTTCCACATCACCAATACCTTTTAGATACCTCGCCTGAATGTGTGAGGAGCATCTCAAATACAACAAGTCCAAAACAAGAGTCCCCTTTCCTTCTGCAAAATCACCTCTTTCCAGCTTCCCTTTTGCTGCAGTTAAGTGCATCACCTTCTTCTCAGACCCCTAGGCTCTGATCTCAATGTCATCTTCATTCTCACTCACATCACATATATAAATTTTACTTTTACCTTATTGTTCACATATTCTCTCCACTCCTATGATAACCAGCTGGTTCAGACCCTTATAATCTCTCACCTAGGCTACTGTAATAGCCTTCTAATTGGTCTCCTTGCCTCATGGCTCTCCCTACTCCAATCCATCCATCCTCCATACTGATAGAAAATTTATTCTTAAAGGAACATCTATTTTACTCCTCCTTTTTCTCCTTGGCTTCATTCCATTACTCAGTAAACTCCTGGTTTTTGTTCAGCCATTTTTACTCATATCTGACTCTTTGTGATCCCATTTGGGGTTTCATTGGCAAAAATACTGGAGGGGTTTGCCATTTCCTTCTCCAGCTCATTAAAAAATAATCAAAACAAACAAACAAAAACAAACCTTTTTGCCTTCTGTCTTGGAATTGATACAAGGTCTAAGGCAGAAGAGCAATAAAGGCTATGAAACTGGGGTTAAGTGACTTTCCTAGAGTCACATAGCTAGGAAGTCTCTGAGTCCATATTTGAACCCAAGTCCTCCTGACTCCAGGTCTGGCCCTTTATCCATTGAGCCACCTATAAATATATCTGTTTGGAATTTAAAGCCTTTTGCAACCTGACCCCTTCTTGCCTTTAATCTTAGTCATCATTGTCCTTGTCATTTTCTTCTCCTTCTCTTTCCTCTTTATTCTTTTTTAAACCCTTACCTTCTCTCTTAGAATCAATATTATGTATTTCTAAGGTAGAAGAACAGTAAGGGCTAGGCAATGGGGGTTAAGTGACTTGCTCAGGGACACACAGGAAGTGTCTGAGGCTAGATTTCAACCCAGCATCTCTCTTCTTTGAACCTGGCTTTCTATCCACTGAGTCACCTAGCCACCCATAGTCTCTGTCTTCTTACACCTTTCTCTTCTCTATTCACAATTTGGTTCCATTCTTCTAGCCTATTTGCTGTTCCTTGAACACAATACTTATCTCCCATCTCCTTGCCTTTGCACTGGCTGGGTCACTGTTCTCTCCTAGTTTTCACCTCTTAGTTTTTCTGGCTTCCTTCAAGACCCTCCTCCAATACCATTTTCTACAAGAAACCTTGCCTAGTCCTCCAGCTGCTAGCACCTTTCCCTCTCAGATTACCTTCCTTCTGCTCTGTCTATATCTTGTATGTTTGCACCTACTTATTTACCTGTTCTCCCTCCCCATTAGAATGTGAAGTTAAGCAGAGAACAGAGCCTTTTTTTTTGTCTTCCTTTGTATCCCCAGGGCTAAGCACAGTATCTGGCTGAGTGCCTAGTACATTAATGTTTGATGATTGACTGATTGAAGGAGCTAACCCTAGCTGGTCATCTGGTAGGAAGCCTCCTTTTATCCAATTTTTCTTACTACCAAGGTGCTTTGCCCTACCATTTTTGCTCCACTGAAGGACTACTAGTCAGTTTGATCAGCATCCTCTAAATTTTGCACTCTAAGTCTGGTACCCTGGGTCAAAGCATCCTTTGCTCTACCCTAGTTCCAGCTCTGTCTCCAAGGTCTCATCTAATTCTAAATCTATGATCCTTTGAGCCGCATGAAAACACCATGCTGGTCTTATTGCTGATTTGGGGATATGTAAATCTTGGGAAGAAACATTATCTGCATTCCAAGTGTCATGAATTTTGGGTTTAATTTAATTTGAGGATTGTTAAATTGCTATTATAGCCCAATCTGCCTACTACTGTACTTTGGAATTTGCTGTGAAAGGCACAAGGGAAGTTGGATGAACTTGAAATTTGATTTTCTTCTAGTCCGATTAGAAGTTACAATATTGACACCGGAGAAAATGTGAGTGTCAGAGGAGGTGAGGAGGGGATTGAGCCTGAAACTCCTTTTCAATTATCCAGGGATGGTACGAGTCTAGTTTGTTAGCAATTGTTGGTTTCTTGTTGGCAATTCATCCCTCTTTAAAGGCTCACACAAAAGAAGTTGCACTTAACTGGGGAAGCCAAGTACTGAGGTAGGATTTCATTGAAAAGGCAAATTGTGATTATGCAGACATACGGTGAAATGATTGCTGAAATAAGCTATTACTAATTTTGGTAGTGCAGCTTAATTTTTTCCCTTCATTTTCTGTCTTAGTAACAACTTTGAGAAAGAAGGACAAGTTCTAGGCAAATAAAGTTAAGTGACTTTTCCAGGGTCACACAGCTAGGAAGTGTCTGAGTCCTCCTGACTCCAAGTCTGGCTTTCTAACTGCCACCTAATAGTGCAACTTAAATTGATAACTACTATGATGTGTATCTGTCACCAGGAATAAAATGATAGGTACCATGTCCCAGCCTACCTTTTGATCTCTAGGCTTATTTAGAGTCAATAGAAATGGTATCAATTCCTTGAACACAATTGTTTTTAAGAAACATAGATCAGTGCTAATAATCATTACTAATATTTATATAGCACCTATTATGTGCTGGAAACTATGTGCTAAACACTTTATAATTACAATCTCATTTGATCCTCCCAATAATCTTAGAGGTAGATATTGTTTTCAGCTCCACTTTACAGATGAGGAAACTGAGGCAAAAAATTAAGTGACTTACTCAGGGTCACACAGCCAGTAAGTGTATAAGGCTAGATTAGAACTCAGTTCTTCCTGACTCCAGGCTAGTGTTTTGTGCACTGTACCACTTAGCTGCCCCAGATGTAAGTATGAATGGACTAATAAATTCTTAAAGTATCTTTGACTTTAAATTCTATGAAGAATGAAATGGCTTGACTTGGAGCCTTTTTTAATGTCAAGACACATAGGGAACAATTAGTGCTAGATGAACTCCATTCAATTTAACATAATTTAACATAAAAGACCTTGGCTGGTGCCATAATTTTAAAAAAAGGAAGATTTTAATTCAAGGTAATACATGTAATATGTCTCACCACCAGGCTCCTGTCCATCCACTAAGAGCTCAGAAATCCAGAAACTTTTACACTTGTGAAAGCAAAGTGACTAAATAGATTATCGCAGCTCAGTAAGTCTGAAGGTTACAAAGAACAATTATAGTCCTGCTGGAATTTATGGTAAAATATGGCTGGGGTAAGTTCTGGTTATGCCTCAGTTTTTCCATCTTTGATTGAGGCAAAAACTGGTTTAGAATATTTATTTTCCCCTCATGTTCATCATATAAAAGCAGGCTACAATAAAGGTCTGGGTGAACGATTTTTTTTTTTTAAGTGCAACTAGGCAGGACAGTAGATAGAACATGGACCTAATCAGGAAGTGCTGCGTTCAAATCTAGCCTCAGACCCTTGCCTGGATGATTCTAGGCAACTTAGTCAGCTGAGATAGTTGTCTATCTTAGTGTCTTCTGCAAAATTGGGATAATAAAGCATCTAACCTCTCAGGGTTGTTTTGAGGATGAAATGAGCTCATATTTGTAAAGTATATAAAAAGCCATAAAGTGTTACACAAATGCTAGCTATTAATATTATAATTGCTTCCACAATTTTGCATAAAAATGCCAATTACATTACTGCAATTTTCTGAATATATTATTCCAAGTAGAGTTGCCTTTCGTAAGAATTGGACAAGCTTTCTCCATTCCCCAAAGAGCTCTTAACATGTAATCTCCTTCACAGAAACATTCTCTAGTAACTAGAAATATGGCGGCAAAGATATTCCCTTTTGACTCTTTCTTTATTCAACTGGAAGACCCTCTATAATTCTTTCCTCTACCTCAAATTGCTGATATTTATGCAGCCAATGTACCACACTCACGCGTCTAAACAATGCATTGACATTTTGGTATTTTATTTATTTTCTCCTACCTTGTAATCTCCTGGGCTGCCTTCAGTGGTACAGACCACGACAGATCAATGGCCTTTTCAGCCAGCGTGTGACTCTTGTCTACATCGGTTCATAAATCTCCATAGATCTATACCACCCACTGGGGGGCCTGCTCCAGACCTTTTAATTTTCAAGGATACCACTACACATTTGAACTGCCTACTTGTCATCCCTCCCGCTCACTGTTTGCTTATCTCTTCTGGTCATGTATGTAGTTTCTTAAAACCCTTTCCTTCCGTCTTAGAATCAATACTGTATATTGGTTCCAAGGCAGAAGAACAGTAAGACTTTGGTAATTGGGGCTAAGTGACTTGTCCAGGGTCACATAGCTAGTGTCTGAGGCCAGATTTGACCTGAGGAAGATGAGTCTTCCTCACTCTAGGCTCAACATTCATCCTCACTATGCCACCCAGCTGTCCATCATTTTTCTGTTGTGTCCAACTCTTCATGACCCCATTTGGAGATTTCCTTGGCAGAGATATTGGAGTGGTTTACCATTTCCTTCTCCAGCTTATTTTACAGATGAGGAAACTGAGGCAAATAGGGTTAAGTGATTTGTCTAGAGTCACACAGCTAATAAGTGTCTGAGACCAGATTTGAATTCAGAAAGATGATTCTTCCTGACTCTAGTTTCAGCACTCTATCCACTGGGTTATTTACAGTATGCTCCATATTTCCTTATATGTAAAATGGGAATAATAAAATATGTGTCATTTATATCACAGCCTTGTGGTCAGAATTAAGTGACATAACATGTGTAAAATCTTCTGTGGCAGTAAAACATATGTGAGTTGCCATCCTTAACATTATTTTCAAAGCCTCTCTTGATTTCCAGAGTCATCAGTTGCCACTGGTATTTATATTAAATTGAAAGATATAGCATAGCAACAAGTTTATCAGCTTAATATAAACATTTGGGATTATCACCTGCAGAACACATCATCTGGAAGATGGCAGACGGCAATTTGCCCTGGTCCCCATGAATCGAGTCTGGATTCCAGTGAGTGACTTTGAAGTGAAAATTTCAGCATGCTTATTATGTCTCGGAGTGCTGGCTTCTAGCAGCTCTTGGGGTGGGGTGGGGTGAGCTAAGCAAGTACTTGCAAAGCCCCCCGGAGGGCCCAATGTGGAGTCCATTCCAATGTGATCCTATATACAGGAAAAGCTCTGTTTTCTCACCACCCTTGGAATTCAAATGCTGTTGTCATTATAATTTCTATCATTAATTTCTATGTACTGAAGTCCCACCTGCACAGGGTCATGGCTGATGGCTATTAAAAGTGACTGATTTGCTTGGGAAACTCCATTTATGGTATTCCTTCCCAAAGGCAAGAGATTTGAGACTTGGACCTTCTCTTTACTTTCCTATCTCAGTCTGATTCTCCTCTCCATCTCCTTTTTCTTCTACCCCCAAACAAAACAAAACATAAAAATCTATAGTGGTTGAGGCAGAGAGAAATAAGGAAGACCCTATACAGACTTATAAGAATTTTAGGGCTGAAAAGGACTTTCAAAAATGACCATTGAAGTTATCAAGTTTAGGGCAGCTGGGTAGCTCTGTGGATTGAGAGCCAGATTTGGAGATGGAAGGTCCTGGGTTCAAATCTAACTCAGACATGTCTTAGCCGTGTGACCCTGAACAAGTCACTTTACCCCCATTGCCTAGCCCTGTGGTGGCGAACCTATGGCACATGTGCCAGAGAGGGTACACAGTGCCCTAGAAAGCCAGAGGGATTGGGTGCTGAGCTGCTCCCTTCCCCCTCTCCACCATGCCCGAGGACATTTTTTCACTTTACCTGCCCCTCTGCCCAGCAGCCCAATGGGACTACTTCCTACTTCATCTGTGTGGAGTAGGGGGGCATGGTATTCCATCTCTAAAAGGTTTGTCATCACTGGTCTAACCCTTATCTCTCTTCTGATCTTGGAAACAATATACAGTATCAATTCTAAGACAGAAGATAAGGATTAAAAAAAAGGCATCAAGTCTAACCCTCTTATTTTCCACATTTGAATACTGAACCCTAGGGACTTGCTTAGGCCACATAATTAAGAGCAGGATGAGTAGGAAAATATATACATAGCTCAGAACTGATGCACCTTGGGAAGAGGACATTTTACAGGCCCTGACCCATTTCTGTAATATTTTAAAGGTTTGCAAAGCCCTTTCTCCACCAGAACATTGTAAGATGAGTAGTATAAATATCTAAATTTTATAGGAGGAACCTCTAGGAATTTAGCTCTCATAAAGAGGAATGAGTTCAATGCCTTCATTTTACATATGAAAAAGAAGCTGATAGAAAGACCTAATGCAGAGAGAAATGAGCAGCATCAGGAGTATATTGTCCACTAACAACAATATTATGGGATGATCAACTGGGAAAGACTTAGCTATTCTCAGTAATACAAGATCTAGGACAATTCTGAAGGACTTATGGCAAAGAATGCAATCCAGCTCCAGAGACAGAAGTGTTGGAGTCAGAATATAGATGAAAGCATACTGTCTTTTACTTTAGTTTATTTGAGTTTTTATTTTGAGGTTTTGGTTCACTATAAGTATTCTCTTACAATAATAAACAATATGGAAATGTGTTTTGCATGATAAAACATGTACAATCCAGATCAAATCGCTTACCATTTCCAAGGGGGGGGGGGGGAGGAGACAATTTAGATCTTACACTTCAGAAAATGTATGTGGAAAATTGCTATTACATGTAATTGGGAAAATAACATATCCTTTATGAAAAAGAAAAAGGAAAGAAAATGAAGCTGAACGAACAGTATTGAGTGTTTTAAGACCAAGCAGCTTCTCTTATTGTCTCCTCCCCCAGGATGTTTTTTTAGGCCAGTAACCAGGCACAGACACTGATCACACCACCTATTCCCTGGCCCTGTTTCCAGATCTCAAGGATTCCCATCACAGACTTATTATTACTTATCACAGTCTGGGAACCTGATTCACCGGGCATGAAACTGACATCAGGTTGACTGCAGTAAAGAGGAAATGGGACACCGGCTTCTCAAATAGATAGTGGCTACAAACTGCCCCAAACTTCAGCACTGACTTGGATATTTAGTTTTTCTCCTTAAATTGCAGAGCTTCAATGAGTAATAGCAAGCAAAACTTATTCTGAGAGGAACCAGGCAAGAAGGAATAGAAGAGATCAATTCAACTCATCACCTCCTCTCTAACCACAACAAACAGCAACAATACCAACAAACACCAGCTCAAAGGCAGATTCTGCTGACAGGGTGTCAGGAGCAGCGTACACAAAGACAACCCCTAAGGATGTTGTGTTTTTAAAATACTGACATCAAAGGGAAGCCTTCCCACCTTCCAGCTACAGTGCTCAAAGCCTGAGCCCACAGGATTTCATCTCACTGCTGCCACCACCAGGATAGGATGCATTTGCTTTTCTGGAGACCATAAACCAGACCTGCTTTGCTGTTCTTACACATAAGACTGAGGAAATTAAGCACTTGTAACCTCAGAAACTACGGACTTGCAGCTTTGTATTTTCTTTCTTTTTTCCCTGAGACTGAATCTCACTCACAGAATTGGTGAGTGATAAAATGGGCAAAGCCCTTTTCCCTGCAAAAAGCAGTAACAATAAAAATAGCAATAATAATAATAATATCTATTTCTTGCAAATAGCAATAACAATAAAAATAACAACAGCAATAATCATCAGCCTAGCTGTAAAAAAAAAAAAAAGAGCACCACCAAATATTAAGCCAAACAAGACCTGGCAGTTCAAATTATACATTATAAAGTTGCTATTTGTATGTGTGTGTGTGTGTATGGTTGGGAAATTCAATCCAGAAATTGTATTGTAACTATACCATTACTACAGAACAAACTGTTGCCCAGATTTAATCCATAAAAACTAAAAGACAATTTAAAAAATGAATTTAACTTCTAAAACTGGATATTGTCATACCAAATACTCAAAATCTCTAAGCTATATGGAATGAGCAGACTTCTAAATATAGATACTTAGTAGAAGAGCCTTAAGTCATTTGGGAATAGGAGGAGATAAATAGCATCCCTGGAGACCTAGCTACTACCAAGGCTGTCCCGACCAAGGATATTTTCAATAAGTTCACAGTGGGATGAGCTTATATCCTAATACTTTTATGTGACTACAAAGAAGCTATTTTATCCATTTGTGTAAAAGCCCATAGAACAATGAACATTAAGGAATAACTAACTATAGGAAATCAATTTTATCCCAGGATCATTTCTATACAAATCTGATTTTAAAAAAGTAAGCACGTAATAATAATCACAATTGTGAAGTCACATTTTTATAGTACTTTCAGGTCTATGAAATTATTTCTTCAAAACAACACTTTACACCATACAACAGATCAAGGTCTGACTCTAGTCAGAGATTTGGGTTCAAATTCTGAATCTTCTTTCTCTTCGTGTGACTCGAGACTTACCAGTCAACCTCTCTTGGCCATAGTTTATACCAGTGTAAAATAATGGAATCGGAAGGGCAGCTAGGTGGCTCAATGGATAGAGAGCCAGGACTGGAGATGGGAGGTCCTGGGTTCAAATATGACCTAAAACACATCATAGCTGTATGACCCTGGGCAAGTCTCTTAATTCCAATTGCCTCTCTTCTGCCTTGGAATTGATTAATATCGATTCTAAGACAGAAAGTAAGATTTAAACAAAAAAGGTGGGATCAGAATAAATAGCTTCTGACATCCAGATCCATGGCTCTATGAAAGATAGGTAATGAAAATATTGTTGTCCCCATTTTATAGATGAGGAAATTGAAGCTCAAGGACAGAAATCATAGAGTCTGAAATAAAGAGCTGAGCAGGGAGAATGACTTCCTTTTTTCGTTATGTCTTATAGTTAAGCCAAAAGGAATTTCTCATTGAAATCCTTGGGCCATAGTTTGACAGTTTTCTTTTCTAGGAGCAAAAGAACACAGGTTTGCTTGGCTGTTTTGAAACCAAGTTGTTTTCTCTTTTGTAATCCATTCCCCAACAGATTGTATCATCTGTTTCCTTCTATTTCTCCCCTTTGTCTGCTTAGTTGCCTGGTTTCCTGGGATGAAGCCTTCAAGCTGAGCCCCCAGCCAGCTTTAGTGTAATGTTAGAATACAGACCTAATGTGAGAAACTATATATCCTGGCTGACACTCCAGATGTTGGTAAGGAAGGCTTGCTTTCAGGGACTTTTATGGCTAGGCCAGGGTGATAAGAGGTAGATCTCTTCTGGTGCTCACAATGACACCCAGGCATATCTAGTAACAGGCTGGTGTAACACAGCCCTGACAAACAACATGAGGCGATTAGGAGATTTTCATGAAAGCTATCGGGTTGTTTAGACATAGCTCTCAAAAGCCACATGACTTAAGCCAGTTCCTGTCCAAAAGACTCTTTCTAAACAATATTGACAAAATACCACCTTTGGGTGTGTGCGGAGTTTTCCCTTGGAAGCTGTATTTCAAGGGATTTAGATATTTGGAAAATCTGAAACTTTGCAGCCAGAGGAGAGGTGAGAGGATGAAGGGTGTGTGTTTGTTTAGGGGCAGGAAGGAGACTGAAAACAAAAGGAAAAGAGAATATACCTGGAAAGTCTCTCCTAGGATTCTAATTATGGTTTGGTGGCTGGGGTCCCTGATTGACCCAGGAAGACCTACCTCAAATCCCACCTCAGAAACTCACAAATTGTGTGATCCTGTTTGCCTCAGTTTTCGCATCTGTAAAACCAGGAATTTGGGCTTGATGGACTCTAAGACCCTTTCTGGCTCTAAATCTATGACCCCATTAACCTTGGAGCACAGATTTTATTTTTAGTGTAAGGTTGAGGTAGAGACTGGGGCCACATGACCTTTCCTTCCTCTTCCCAAGGAGCATCCTTAATATGGTTCTTAAAGAGGTCCCAGTTCCAGGAAAGTTAGCCCCTTTGAAGAGATCTAAAATTTTTAAAGGATTAATATCGAGTGACAGAGATTCCAGAATTCAATTTTAATTCTTTTCTAGCTGCCTTCCCCACTCTTTATTCCCCCCATGTCTCAAGTATTTCTATTTATTTGGGATGTATTTTTTTAATTTATCTGTCCACACAGATATTGAGCCTCGCTGCTTGAAGACTTTCATTGATAGGATCTCGCTCTGGAGACAACCCGTCTACTTTTGAACAACTCTTAAACTTTTTCCTTATGTTGAGCTAAACTCATCATCTCTGAATCTTCCACCCTAGTCTTGGTCACGGGGCCCAAAGGGAACAAGTCTGATTATCTTTCAAGCTGACCACCATTCGGAAACTTTGAAGAAAGCGATCATACTTTTCCCCCACCCCCAGTCCCTTCTGATTTTCCCAATATCGTTGAATGTATTACCATCTTCCCAGTTGCCCAGGCTCTCAAAGCTAGGTCTCAAGTGAGGTCTAGATAAACGGTCAGTCCTAGGAAATCTTCAAAAGGGGAAATTCAAATGATTAATAATCACTTGAAAAATACTTAACCTCAAATAATCCGAGATGCAAATTCAAACAGTTTCTACTTGGCAGAAATTAATCAAAAGCAATTACATGGAATGGTATTGAGATTGTGGAGAAAGATACACCATTTATTCATTGTCAGTGCTATCACAAATCTGTAGAAATTTTTAGAGAAAAATTTGGCTGAATACAGCAAAAAAAAATCATATCCTTTGGATCAAAGATGTTTCCATCAATATTTCCACAAATATATCTTGAAAATGTTATAAAAAAACAAACAAAAAGACTGATCTGTTGAAAGCTTTTCATAGCAACAGTATATGTAACTGAAAAAAGAAACAAACCAACCTCAAAGAAACTAAATGTCTAATAACAGGGGAATAATTAAATCAAGGGTCATGTTTATATAATAGAATATTGCAATGCAATTAAGATCATCAACAAGGATGAAGAATAAGAAGAACTCTGGAAAGACATTTTGTAAAATAATGGAGCATGGCAAAGCAGGGACATTAATTCATTGCTGGTGGAGCTGTGAACTGATCCAACCATTCTGGAGGGCAATTTGGAACTATGCCCAAAGGGCGACAAAAGAATATCTACCCTTTGACCCAGCCATAGCACTGCTGGGTCTGTACCCCAAAGAGATAATGGACAAAAAGACTTGTACAAAAATACTCATAGCTGCACTCTTTGTGGTGGCCCAAAACTGGAAAACGAGGGGATGCCCATCAATTGGGGAATGGCTGAACAAACTGTGGTATATGTTGGTGATGGAATACTACTGTGCTAAAAGGAATAATAAAGTGGAGAAGTTCCATGGAGACTGGAACAACCTCCAGGAAGTGATGCAGAGCAAGAGGAGCAGAACCAGGAGAACATTGTACACAGAGACTAATACACTGTGGTATAATCGAACGTAATGGACTTCTCCATTAGTGGCGGTGTAATGTCCCTGAACAACTTGCAGGGATCCAGGAGAAAAAAACACCATTCATAAGCAAAGGATAAACTATGGGAGTGGAAACACCGAGAAAAAGCAACTGCCTGAATACAGAGGTTGAGGGGACATGACAGAGGATAGACTCTAAATGAACACTCTAATGCAAATACTATCAACAAAGCAATGGGTTCAAATCAAGAAAACATCTAATGCCCAGTGGACTTACGCGTCGGCTATGGGGGGTGGGGGGGAGGAAAAGAAAATGATCTATGTCTTTAACGAATAATGCTTGGAAATGATCAAATAAAATATATTTTAAAAAAAATGGAGCATGTGGTAGAGGATAAGAAAGACCTGAGTTCAAATCCTGAGTCAGATACTTATAGATATAGTGATCCTGAAATCACTTAACTGTGCCTCAATTTCCTCATTTATAAAGTGAGGGGATTTGGATTTAACAGTCTTTAAGATCCCTTTCAGTTCTGAACCTATGATCCTAATTCAAAAGAAATAAACAAAAAGAAATTAAAAGAAAAAGAATTAATAAAGAAAAAATAAAAATGACAAATAAAGAATTCTGATTGAAACTTAGAGGAAGAGAATGAGAAGTTACATTTGATACACTGAACTTAAATTTTAAATAGTCACTAAGCTATTCAATTATTTATTAATATCCCATAGAAGTTTATAATATATAGGACAGAGGCAGGGCTTAAATTTGTGCTTTTGACAAATTATAGACTCCCTAGTGAAGATGTATGTCTGCATCTTCTCTGCAACTTAGATCTCCTTGAGACGTCAAATAACTTGCCCAAGGTCACAAAACTTATCTGTCAGAGGCAGGCTTTGAATTAGGTCCACTTGGTTCTGAGGTCATCTCTTCAACGATAATGCTGCATATGGAAATATGTATTGCATGAAAGTAGTGATATAACCTATATCAGACCATATACTACCTGCGGAAGGGGATAGAGGGAGAAAATCTCAATCCTAAAATGTCAGAAAACAATGATCAAAAATAGTTTCTAAACATAACTGAAAACATAAATTAATTAAAAAAAACCCATAATGCCATACTGCTTCTCTTTCTCTCTTTTTTCTAAAACCTTTACCTTCCATCTCGGAATCTATACTATATATTAGTTCCAAGGCAGAAGAATGGTAAGGGCTAGGCAATGGGGGTTAAATGACCTGCCCAGGGTCACACAACTAGGAAGTATGTGAGTACATTGCTTCTCTTTTTTCACATAATTTAAAAACAACGTCCTTGCCAAGTGTTCATAAAGCCATTGTTTGAAGACTTCTCACAAGAAGGAGCTCATTGTTTCACCAAGTCCATTACATTCTTGGACAGCTATAATTTACAGAAAAACTGGGCCAAAATGCGCCCCTTCAACTTCCACCCAATGCTTTTACTCCTGACCTCTAGGGTCAAACAAAAACCAATCTTGTGCCTCTTCCCTAACAGATGGAAAGTGTGATTATGTTGTCTCTTTACCTTATCTCTCCCCACCCCCAATACATTTTTTCTTCTTTATTGATTTCCACTGATCCTGGTATAACATAGCCTTATATTCCCTCATCATCCTGGTTGCCCTCTTCATGACATGTTCTAGTACAGCCAATGGGATGAATGGCAAACTTCCTTAGGTGGTGAGAGCAATATAGTCCTTCTTTCCTAATTTCTAGAGAACTGATTTTTACTACTTTCCTGTAATAACTTCTATATTCTCAACTGGAATACCAACATGCACTGCTCTTGACAATTGAACAATTAAAAAAAAAACAAGAAAGATTTTGAACAAGGCTTATCCCGTATTATAATATGGTTATTGACACCATTTGCAATCAGACTCCTGAAAACACTGGGTCTGAGTCAGACCCAACCTCTTCTGGTAGATACATCTGTAGTGTGAAGATTAAATTGTAATGCCCTATCTATTTTTAGATTTTAATCCCCAAAGGTGTTAACTCAGTATTTAAAATAGATCTATCCATTTTAACTACAAAAAAGGTGCAAACTAACTACTAGAGGTGCTAACTAACTACTAAGGTATGATCTAAGCAAAAAAGTTGTGAACACCCATTTCATATATTGAGTGGGCAGTCCTGGAGAGGGGTGTCTGCTGTGATTGGTAGACTAGACATGAAATTTAGGGGAGGTGACATAAGAGAAAAAGATCCTTAAATAGAGGAAACAGAGGCACATAAGATAAAGATCGAAGAACTCTGACTTGGAGTTAGACTGGAGGATTAGTCTCTTGAGCTTGCAGTGGAGAGTCACTCAGAGGAGAGACTAGAAGACAGATGCTCAGACTTGGCTGTGGAACTCAACCCTGTAGGAGCTTGTGCAGGAGACCTCAGACTGCTTTCTTTTTAGATGGTCACCATGGTGAGTGTAAAGGCTGGCTTAGTTCCTTGGCCTTTCAGGAGGTGTGAACCTCCAAGAAAGGCCCATCCTCTTGAGACTCCTTTTCCCTGATTAGGGCTTTAGAATTTCTACCTGGCTAAGAAGAAGCCAGAGTTCATTCGTTCTCTCTCTCTCTCTCTCTCTCTCTCTCTCTCTCTCTCTCTCTCTCTCTCTCTCTCTCTCTCTCTCTCTCTCTCGTAAACAAACTGCCATAAATTACATTTACTTTAGTAATTCATTTTGGGATTTAGAAATTAAATCCCTGGTGATCACAAATTTAATATTCAAGTCCAACAACCAATTTAATATTCAGAGTCCAACTGCAAATAAATTTAACAGTAGTCTCGCTCATGGTACCTTCAGATACCTTTCAAAGAAAAAAGGGGATGAGGCTTTTTAGCCCTTAGAAGCTCTGCCTAGTGTTGATGTCAGAATTTACGTAACTCATGAGTGGGGACCCAAGAGGATTCTCCAGAACATTCTGGCCAACTTAGAACTTCCACCACTTGATAGATGTCATAATCTCCAATCAGAAGCCATTATTTCATAGTATCAGCAGAGGCATAATACATTGGGGAAAGAGAACTAGCCACCTCAGGGATTGTACTTGTTTTGTTTTTTTCATGGATTAGAATATTATTACCACAGAAAAAAAGAAAGAATAAAATCATATTTTATTGTTTTGGCTCTATGATATTAGTTATAGGGTGCTCTTGAGCTATTCACAACCCCTTTGCCCTAGTATTTACCTGTTAGTGAAAGGAGAATGAGTGCCCTCTAATCCCAAGGCACATTTAGGAGAAATAGGTTATCTGTGGACAGCCCAGACCTCTGACAAAAGATATCTGATACTCAGAATGTGGGAGAAAATGTCTCTGTGGTATGTGTATCATTTTCTTGGCCTTTGGAACCAGGGCTCTACTATGGAATGTCCAAGAAGATTAACTTGTTCAACTATAAAGAGTAGGAGTATATTCATTATAGCAGAAAGAGCATTGGATTTGGAATCAAGAGGATGTGGTTTAATTCCAGGTCTGCTATTTTCTTACCACTGTAGCTTGGTAGAGTTCAAATTCCAGGGTCCATCTTAGTCATTCACTAGGTGTAGGGCCTTGGGTATGTACCTAGTTAATTACATGCTGTCTTTCCCTTTAGAATGGGAGCTTTTTGAGGGCATGGATTGTCCTAGGAGCTTGGCACATGTTGTTTTTCAGTCCTATCTGACTCTGTGACTGCATTTGGGGTTTTCTTGGCAAAGATACTGGCATGATTTACCAGTTCCTTCTCCAGATCATTTTACGGAGGAGCAACCTGAGACAAACCAGGTTAAGTGATTTGCCCAAGGTCACTCACCTAGTAAGGGTCTGACATTGGATTAGCACAAAGATCTTCCTGACTCCAGGTCAGATGTCTATCCACTACCCATTACACTTAACAAATACTTATGGACTGATTGATTGACTTTGCTTCTCTGTGTCTCTAATCATCTACAAATCCTCTGTCTCCCAGGTTATAAAGACGGAATGATGATGTTAAATTCTATATTAAATATAATACTATATAAATAGGAACTATTATTATTTAAATATAAATATATATGTTATATAAATATGAACTATTATTATTATTCTAATACTACAGCTAGTCAACTCAGAAGATGCAGGAAGCTATGGGTTCAGCTTTTGTCTCTGACACATACATAATGGCTGTGCCACCTTTTGTTGCTCCAGGCAAGTTTCTCCCACTCAAAGGTAAACATAGGTGCCCAGTTACATTTGTTAAGAGAGTTCTTTACCAGGAATTCCCTAAACCAAGGAGATCACAGGGCTAAAGGAGATGGAGGGGGGAGGAGAGAAGAAAAAAAGATGATCATTCTGCATATACCAATAGGGAGCAAACAATGATGAGGGCAAGAAGATATGTAAGAGCTGGTTGTTCCTGGCGTAAGGATAGGGACTAAATTTGAGATTTCTTTGGTATTAGGGACTTCAGGGTTAGGAATGAAGCTATACCAGAACTCATCAGTACCCTGACTGCAACTCGGAGTCCTAAAGGGCTGGCTGGAATACTGAGGGAGGTTAAGTGATTTGCTTAGGGTCACATAACCAGAATGTGTCTGAATCAGGATTTGAACTCAAGTTTTCCTGGCTTAGAGACCTGCTCTCTGTCCATTATGAATACAGATATAGAAAGATAAAATAGAAAGGAATGGAAGGCCAATGAATTATTAATAAGACCAAAAAGGAGGATGAAAAACATTTGCTGACCTGAGAACATTTTTCTGTGCCTTACTTTCCATTTTTTGTCACTAATTCAAAAGTTGGAAAGTACCCTATTTCAGGATATTTGAGAAACCCTGGTGTCTTGTGAACAGTGCCATGACTAAGATAGATCCATCTTATCTTTTAAGGCCAAAACCAGATGAAAAACACGGCACCAGGTCAGAATGCAAAAAGAATGAGAACATTTCATTATATCTCCACAAATTAATGTCTTAAACAATCCTATCCTCATTTTAATATGACACTGGTTGAGTATATGTGCAGTATGAGTGAGGACTGCGTGACAAATTATGAAGATTGCCCAAGAAGTTTAATAGTTATTTACCAGCGGGCAGACTGAGCCCCCATGGGTTCAAGTTATAAAGTAGGAATGTGATGCCATAAATAAAACAGAGATGAAATTTCATTATCAGTATTGATCACTTCTCAATTCAGGTAAGATGGTAAAAGACCTAAGCATAATAGTGCATTCAATTTGTCTTGGATGTGGTTCCCATAGCTCAGGATAAATGCTTTGGTCTGATCTTAAATAATAATAACATCATTAGCTGAATAATGAATGGCTTCATTATTTTAGTTGTACCTTATTTATTTTTCTGTCAGCCATGTTAAATGCAGGGCAGACACTCATTCATAAGTCTAAGGCACTTAGAGAGAGCCACTGTGCCATGGTGGCTAGAAGATTACTTCCTTTCCTGATTTCCCCAGCCACTATTGCTTCCCTACTGAAATTATCTTGTATTTTCTTTGTGAACATTTATATATATTTATATTGTGCATACAGCTTTCCCCAATAGAATATAAGCTCCCTGAGAGAAGGGATTATTTCATTTTTGTCTTTTTATCCTGAATGACTGACACAATGCCAAGTGCAGACAGTGAATAATAAACGTCTGATGATTGATTGGAGAGCTGGTCTCAAAGCCAGATTCAAGTCTTGCCTCTGAGAGTATTGTCTATGTTAAGACTGAGAAAGCCATAACTTCTTGGTGGCTTGGACAGATCTTTTATTTTATTTATTTTTTTCTCCCTCATATTCTATTTTATTTTTACTTTTTCAAATTCATTTATTTTTACATGTATCATTTATCAAAACCTATACTATCAATTTGTGCAATAGAATGATCATTTAAAGTCAACATCCCTAATCATATCCCCATCAAGCCATGTGATCAATCAAATGTTTTTCTTCTGTTTCTACTTCCACAGTTCTCTCTTTCGGTGTAGATAGCGTTCTTTCTCATAAGTCCCTCAGAATTGTCCTGGATCATTTCATCGATGCTAGTAGAGAAGCCCATTGCCTCTGGATAGATCTTTTAGACTAAACATTACTGAACAGTTACCATATTTGCATTGGTAAAGTGTGCTTTATCTCCCTGGATAAATCACAGACCCAGGCCAGAAACAGAACTTCTAATAGCTCCCCAAATTATTTTTGCCTCCTTTATAGGTTTGAGAAATACCTAGAAGAAAAGATAGAATAGTCATTTTTTTTATTTAAGAGAGGCAAAAAAATACTCATTTGTGCAGTCCAACTTTCCTCCTTGCACTAGAAGTTCTAGATGTAAGCTCCTTGTTAGACTGTATGATCCTTGAGAGCAGGGACTGTTCATTTTTTAAATTCGCTTGGCACTTCAGCAATGCTTGTTGATTGACTGGAGGTAGTATGGTACAGTGGAAATGTCTTGGCTATGACTTCAGAAGAACTGAATAAAATTCTACTTTTGGTTAGTAGCTTTGGGTTAGCAGGTGCCTCTAGGGAGTATGTGTATCTATGACATGAGGGGGTGGGGGGCTTTTTATCTCTTTTGTCTCCCAGATTTCACAATAAGCTCTTTATATGTAAGGATCATACTTTGTCTTTCTTTTAGATCAAGATTTCTTAACCTGGGGCTCAGGGTACCCCTCAAGGGATCTGTTGAGAGATTTCAGAGGGTCTATGAATTTGGAGGAGAAAATAATTACAACTTTATTTTAACTTTTTATTTATTTTTTAAAACCCTGACTTTCTTTCTTAGAATCAATGCCATGTATTAGTTGCAAAGCAGAAGAATGGTAAGGGCTAGGAAAGGGGTGTTAAGATTACTATCTTATCTTATGAGATAAGATTTGAACCAAGACCCCCCCCCCCCAATCACTAGGCCTCGCTCTCAATCTGCTAAGTGCCCTGGTTGTCCCCAGCAGTTTTATTTTTTAAGTCATTTGTAACCCTATGTATTTTATTAATATAAATATATTACTCTAATGTCCTGGGGGATGTGACAGCACAGTGGATATAGCACCACACCTGGACTCAGGAATACCTGAGGTCATATCCAGTCTTAGACACTTATTAGCTGTGTGACCCTTGGTAAGTCACTTAATCTTGTTTGTTTCAGTTTACTCCTCTGTTAAATGAGCTGGAAAAGGCAGTGGCAAACCACTGGAGTATCTTTGCCAAGAAAACTCCAAATGGGGTGGCAAAGAATCAGATGTTCCAAAGGACTGAATATTCTGAGAAGAGGGTCATAGATTTTACCATTGCCAAAGGAGTCCCCAATACAAGGGAAAAAGGTTAAGGACCCCTTAGATCTTCATACAACAAAGGAGTGCAAGAGAGATAAGGAGGGAGAGAAAAGGGAAGATGGAGAAAGAGAGAGCAGGAGGCAGGGTATGGGAATTGGGGAAAATTTCAACCCTGACATTTTTTTTGAAAATAGGTGAAAAAAGAAAAGTAGGCTGAGATGAAATAAACACCAGCAATAGCCTTGAAGGAAAAGGGAAGCCCAAACTGGACAGCCTAAGGCTCTTCTTGAAAGAGGGATAACAGATTGCACCAGTACCAGTTATCAGGAGTTACCACTTCCTTGCCTCTCTGAATCACTGCACAGCTGTCAGCACTTTTGGTGTTCTCAGAGATGTGGGCTTCCCCATAAACATGACATGGCTCAGTCATGCAGCATACACTCTGCACACAGTAGGCATTCAGTACATGACCATTCAAAACGTAGAGGCACTTTTCATCCTTTATGTTCTACCTCTGACTTTCTGTGATGCCCTGGGTCCTTCTCTCTGGATATCACACAGCATAACAGCTGAATCTAGCTGCCTCCCCAGCCCTACTCTGTTCACTTCAGGGTCTTGTGGATCCGTCCATACTTCCTCATTTCTAGATGTCTCTGAGTTGTTCCATTTTTAGGAGAGCCATGGATCAGGGTATTCTTCAAATGAGGGATTAGAAATGATAACAGCTGCAAAAATCTCAAAAGGCATTTATCCACTAGGGGGCAAGAAAGTCAAAAGCCTGCTTTGCCATGTTAAGATGTAAGCTTCTTGAGGGGCCAAAGAAGAAGATTCAATGGAGCAGATTGCCCCGGCAATTGCTCTAATTCCTACTTGCTCTTTTCACTACTTCCTGTTGTGGTTACCCTTCTGTTTTCAATGAGGCCTGATCTACCACAGGCACTTCTTTACTAAGAGCTACAGTGCAGTGGACATCCAGGGATCCATTTGAGGTCATCACCACTGCCATCTTCTTGTCCTTCTCGCACTCCCATACATAAAAGGGTCATCCTCTGATGTGATCACAGTTTAAGAATGTACCCTCCCTACTCCTACCTAATGAATGCTTGTCGAATGAGCAGTCAGATGTCCTGTATTAGGAAAGGTGACCTTGGACTTCAGCTTCCTCTCCCTTTTGGCATGATCTCCAAATGCCTCTCACTGACACATTTTGTACTTCACTGGCTAATCCCTGTCCATTTCTTCTCTCCTATTCACCTCTTTTCTCCTTCCCTTTGCTCAACAAGAGTCCTATTTATTTGAAAAAAATTATTATGGCTCCACTTTCCTGAGAAACCAAGAGAGTTGGCTTTGTCTCCTTGTTTTCATATATCCTCTCTTCTCTGACCATAAGAATTAAATATTTTTTCTTTGTATATCACCTCTCTTTTCAAATATGTCTTTCCCCCTCCATTAATCAATGACCTTCTCCTTATTATTTTTTAAAGAGAGAAAAATAAATTCAATAAAACTAATCAACTTATCAACTAAATCTGACAGTATACAATTAAATCATCATTTTTTTAAGGGTCTTTGTGTCAGGCACTATGCTAAACAAAGATACAAAAAGGGGGAACAAAGACAGTCCTTACCCTGAAGAAGCTTACAATTTTTTTAACCCTTACCTTCTGTCCTAGAGTCAATATTGATTCTAAGGTAGAAGAGTGATAAACACTAGGAAATTGGGGTTTAGTGACTTGTTCAAGGTCACACAGCTAGTAAGTATCTGAGGTAGGATTTGAACCTAGATCTTCCTAACTCAAGGCCTGGTGCTCTATGCTCTGTGCTACCTAGCTGCACCAGAATCTTAAAATCTAGTTGGGGATAACAACATACAAAAGGAAAATGAAAAAGGTGGTGAGACCACCAGGGGATATTCAACTTTGTGAAGCAGAGATCGGTTTAGAACTCTCTATAAAGGAAGGCTTTGGGAGGAATTTAAAAATATATACATATATATTATCTTTTTATTTTTTAAAATATTTTTTCCATGGTTACATGAATCATATTCTCTCCCTTCCCTCTCCCCTCCTCTTTCCTGAAGCTGATAAGAAATTTCATTGGGTTATACATGTATTATCATTCAAAATTCAGAAGAAATTTTTTGTTTTACCCTCTTATCCACCATCTTATCTTGGGGGAAGAGATGTTGATGGAACATGGAGAGTATGCACAATATTTCATGCCCAAAGTACTTTATTTTGGCAAAATAAAGGAGGAAATTTCATTTCCCTCATCTCTTTTTTAGGACCAAAGACAGAGTCTAGACTTATAATTTCATTAGTATAGAGAACTTTCAGATAAGGGCATCTTTCTCTACGAGCATAGATTCGTATCTTTTCTGCAATGTATAGACTTAGAGAGTTGCTTAGAATATTGAATGGTGAGACAAGACTTGAACCTAGGTCTTCTTGTTTTCCAGGTTAACCCTCTACCTACCATGCCATGTTGGTTCTTGGAGTGGGAATGGGGGACAAACTTGGTCATTATAATTATACAATGTTCAATTTTTATTTCTTTGTTCCATTTAAATAATTATAACCATGTACCTTATTTTTCTGGTTTTCTTTATCCTACTTTGTATCTTCCCATGCTATTCTATATTCATCATTTTCACTGTTTCTTACAGCAGAGTATGATTGTGTTACATTCATGAATAACAATTTGCTTATCTGTTCTCCAATAAATGGGCATCTACTTTGTTTCCAGTTCCTTGCGACTGTACAAAATTCAGCTAAAAATATCTTGGCATATATCAAAGTATCGTAGGTCTAGACTGAGATTTCAAAGAGGCTTCAGAAGCCTTATCATACAAATCCTTTAACTTTCTTTTCTAAAAGAAAAATTAGGTCCAGGAAGTATGAATGACCTGCTCCTGTCACATAGGTAGTAAATACCATAAGTGGGATTTGAACTAGGGTCTCTAGAGGGTTATCTAGGGGGTAGACTGCTGGGGTTCAAGTTAGGAAGACACACCTTACTGAATTCAAATACAGCCTGGCTATTTGACTCTGGGGAAGTCATTTAACTCTATTTGCCTCAGTTTCTATATTTGTAAAGTGAGAGAGAAGGAAATGACAGTATCTTTGCCAATAAAACTCCAAATGGTGTCAGAAAAAGTTGGGCATGACTGAAATGACACAACAACTCCAGTGGGTACAAGTTAGTACTTTCTGTTGGAACCTTTCTGTCTTTGACTTTCCAGGATACATCCTTAGCAGTGGGATCTCTGGGTCAAAGTATATGGCCATATCATTTTCTTAGCAGAATTTCAAATTGCTTTGCAAAACTTTTTTGAATTCTTGATATTTACCAGTTCTCACAGTTACTATAGTATTCTTTTATAGCCATACGCCGCCATTTCTTTATCAGCTTCCTAATCAATAAGCATCCATTTCCAGTTTTTTGCTATTACAAATTCCTATGAAATATTTGACAGACAAGGCACACATATTTCTTTCTGGCTGTACCTACCTGTCTTAAAGGGGCACCTCAACCCTAAGACCCATTCTTCCACCTCCATTGCAGTGAAGATCACCTGGGAGGACCAAAATAATTCCCCTGCTTCATGCCCGGCACAGGCAACCCTGACCAGATGGTCACTTGGCAGGAGGCACCCAGGCTGCTGAGCAGCCCCTGCTAAGGAAGATCAATTTGTCATCCCATTGTCATTCCCACTCTCATTAAGCTCTTGGCAGCAGGGCCTCCCTTATAAACAGGGATAAATGCTCTTGGGTATAAACCAAATGGTTTTGTTTATGATAAATAACTCTGGTTTTTATGGCTGAGCATTTGTTCAGGAATAACAACTCAGAGCAAGAAGAATAAAAATTCATCTACTGGAAGGCAGAAGCAGCTTGGGAGAGTGGTAGTTGCTTTGTGATCATAGAATGTCAGTGCTGGAGGGTGCTCAAGAGATGATGATGATGATGATGATGATGATGATGATGAAAATGATAACAGCTTGCATTTATATACTGCTAAGGGTTGCAAAACATTTTACAAATATTATCTCATTTTATCCAAGCAAGAATTCTGGGAAGTAGGTGTTGTTATCATCCCTACTTCACAGATGAAGTAACTGAGGCCGTGTGAGGTTGGGTGATCATCCAGATCAAAACTACAGTATTTTAATGCTAATGAAACTGAATCCCTGAGAAACTGACCAAGTTATATTGCTATTTGATTATTTCCTTTCTCCCTAAACAAAACAGTTAGCAAGTCTGAGCTAGTGTACCTCCATAAATATTTTAAAATTTGTACCCCACTCCACCCTTTCCAGTTGCCACTGGAGGGTTATAAGTTCATATCTGGACAATTATATATAGCCTTCTGACTTGGCTCCTTTCTTCCTGTCTCTCTTGCCCTCCTACTCCGTTTATCCAATCTGATCCCATGCACCAGATTAATCTTTTTAAAGCACAGTGCTAATCATGTCATTCCTCTACACAAAAATTTTTAACAGCTTTTTGTTGCCCACTAAATAAATCCAAATACCTTAGATTAGCATTTAAGGGTCTCTACTATTTGATAAAAACTCAGACTCTCTTTCTCTCAATTCTGAACTTAACAAATACCAAATAAAATGAGTCCTTCTATATGCGACCAGAAAAAGAGGATTATATTTAATGTAATTTTGTATTATGTTTGGCTTGCTTTTTCTTTTAACTATATAAGTCTAATACTTAACCTTTTTTCTTTCTTTTTAACTCTAAGACAGAAGAGAAGTAACAGCTAGGCAACTGGGATAAAGTGTCATGCCCAGGGTCATGCAGTTAGGAAATGTCTAAGGTCAAATTTGAACCCAAGACCTCCCATCTCTAGGTCTGACTCTCTATCCACTGAGCCACCTATCTGCCACAACATCTAACCTTTAAAGCTATCCTGCTTGTCTGTGCTTTCTTCTGATCTTTTTTTCTGTTTTCTTCAATGTATTTAAAAAAAAAAACCAAACTTTTCAATAACTTCTTTGCCTACCTGCTTATTTCTTTCATTAATCCCATCCTCCCCTAACTCTCCCTACCCCAAATGAAAAAAAAAAGTAAAAAAGAAAAATCAAATACCAGTAAGAAATAGACAAACATGCCTTATCAAGCAAAAACAATTCCCACATTGTCAGGGTCTGAAAATACTTGCTTCATTGTGCACTTTGAATCCATGACCTTTCCTACTGGGGGTTGGGTAGGATGCTTCATTGATCTGCTGAAGTCATGACTAGCTAGTGTGTTCAGAATTCTAAGTCTTTCAGAGTTTGTTTTTCCCTCCTCTCCACAATGTTATTGTTTCTGGAAAAAGTTTTTTCCTGCCTTAGCTCATTTTACCCTGGATCAGTTCATACAAATCTTCTTGGATTTTTCCAAAATTTCCTCTTCATCATTTCTTATAGTACAACAATATTTCATTGCAACCATTTACCATAATTTGTTCAACTATTCTCAAGTTGAGGGAGACCCCCTGGTTTCTAGTTTTTTGCTATAATAAAAAAGCTGATAGCAATTTTTTTTATTTATGGGTCTTTCCCCCCCCCTTTCTTTTTTTTTCTTTGAGGGTACAGGCCTATCTTATCTTTTACCCTTCATGTGCCAGTTGAACTGGATTACTGCACATTTCATGAAAACAACATTAGGTTTCTGCCTATGTATCTTTATTCATATTATTTCTCTGCTTGGAATACTTTTCTCTCTCATTTTCCTACCTCAACTTCTGTCAAAATTCTATCTCCACCTATCTCAATTGTTTTTCTGTTCTTCAGCATCCCTTTTCCCCTCCAGGAAGCCTTCCTAGATTCATCACATGAGGTCATGTACCTATTCCCATTTCTGCCACTGGCATTCGTAAAATGGTGAGTGTGTCAATGAATGCCTAGGAAAAGAATAGACATATCATCTTCCCTTCTCAATGAGCATTTATAGGCCTCTGAGATAAAAAGTGTTAAAACATTGTTCTTGCCCTCAAAGAGCTTACACTATAATGGCAAGACCATGAGGATGGTGGTGAATGTACATTTTCCACAAATGCACAGTAGAGGAGCTCAGGGGAAGGTCTGGGTGTAACTGGTGAAGACTGTCTTGTTTCTGCCTTTGTATCCCCAGTCTTTTGTGCATAGTAGGCACTTAAGAAATATCCATTGAACTGGATCAAGCCTGGATATATGTTTATCTTTTCAAGGGATTTCTTCTCTCTTTTCTTCCCACCAATTCATTAGCACTCACTTTTAATTCAATAATCCATAGGACCAGACATTTCATTTTGTAGAAGAAAAATAATGAGAGTCAATAAACAGCACCAACTAAGCATTATTGCCTTCCTGGATGAAAGTGGGGAAAAAAGAGTTTTTGAGGAGTGCAGTTACAGTCAACAGCTTAATTGTTAGAAATTGCACATTATATTCTCATTTAATATTGACACGGCCTGAGCTATTAAGTGCACTCAGATTAGCCTGCAAATCCCAGCTCACGGTTTCCTGGAGAAGAAAATTCAGTAATTGTTTTTGCCCAAATTTGCAAGTAGCTCATCCATCCACAGCTTAGAAAGTTTTACCTTCGTGCTGCAGGTAGACACACAAAACCTGACAGCCATTTTAGCGCCGTAGTCATTAAGGTCTTGGCAGCGCGGTTTCCATTAAAAACAGGGCCCTGTGCTTTTGGGTGGAAACCTAATGGTTTTGCTTATGATAAATAAACCTGTTTGTTTTCTTTTCTTTAGACTCTAAAGGCAGGCCCCTGCCTCTCACTCAGGCCTTTATTGCCTTCAGCGAGGCTAATGTTCCTCACCTCTCTCCAGAGCATTAACAGCCCAGGGGAGGTAACCATATTTCACCAGTGCCAAGTGCCCCTGTCTAGAAGAAAGAGCTCCACAGGCCTTAGTAGGCTTCTGGATTGAATTTTCCAATTATTAGAAAAACTTCCACAGTTTGGTCTCACATTTAATCCATTGCAGTTTATACTCCATATTTTTATGATACATTTTCCTTTGTGCCCTGAATCCAGACTATGGAAAAAAATGGTGGCGGCTGATAAATACTGAGAATGTCTCAGAATTTATAACCAGGAATATGGACTAAACCTGTGATTTCATTGATACTACCAGACACGGCTATTTCCTTTCCTGATGGAAGTCGGAACCATTTCTACAACAGTCTTTTTTAATTTTTTTAAAAATAAAAAAATCATTTTTATTTTATTCACAATTCCAAATTATCTCTTAATTCCTCTCTCTTCCTCCTCTTGCTTTAAGAAAACCAAAGGCTGTTACATATGTTTAAGCAAAACAAATTGCTATATTAGCCATCCCTTCTCTTCCCTCCACTAAGCTTCAATCTATGCTCCTGTTCTGTCATCTCTCTGTATGCAAGTTGATAGCATATTTCATCAAGAGTCCTCAGAAACTGTGGTTGGTCATAGTTTATCACAGAGCTGAATTGCTGATTAGAGCAGTGAAGTCAAACTCAAATAGAAATGGGGGCCACTAAGTCATCATCCATATAGAGAGTTGGGGATAGAGGTCCAGTTCAGGAGTCAGGAGGACCCAAGTTCAAATCTGGCCTGAGACTACCTGTGTTATTTTAGGCAAGTCAAGTCATTTAACTCTGTTTGCCTCAGTTTCCTCATCTATAAAATGAAGGAAGTGGCAAACCACTTTAATATCATTGTCAAGAAAACCTCAAATGGGGTCACAAAGAGTCAGATACAACTGAACACCAACAACGATTCATCCCTAACATCCCTCAGAGTTTTAAACTGTAACACTGCCTATGTTTGGTTGTATTTGTATTTATTTTGTTAAATATCTCCCAACTGCTTTTTAATCTGGCTCTGGTATAGTGTTTGGCCTCTCAGAGCCCTGTGTTTGACATCTCTTGTCTAGAGCACTGAGAAATTAAGTGACTTGCCTAAGGTCCTACAACCACTATGTGTCAGAGAGAGTGTTAGAATCCCAGGATTTCTGCCTTGTAAATAATCTCTGTATCTACTCCTCCAGACTGAAGCATATCAGATTAGCATGGCTCAAACTAGGAATATCAATGGTTAAAACTATGTTTTCTAGATAAGACTCAAAATCAAGGGTCATGGAAGAAAATGTTGCCAATGAAAACAGTTACTCCTATAGAAAACTGACATGTTATTCTGAAGAGGCCAGTTGCAGTCCTAAGAAGTACATTCCCTTACATAATGAATATGATGGGATTGAAGAGGCAGAATGATCCAGTGGAAAATTTACTGGATTTTGAATTGGAAGACTTGGGTTCAAATACTACCTCTGCCAGTTACCAGCTCTGTGATCTTGATTTAGTTAAATGGACTTTCTTTGGCTCATTTTCCTTAGTTGTTGAAGGAGAAGGTGATGACACATTCATAGCAACACTTCATGTGGTGGCAAAAAACTGGAAACCAAGTGGATGCCCATCAACTAGGGGCAGTCTGAACAAGCGTAGTATGTGAATATAATGGAGTATTTTGTAATCTAAGAACAGTGACTATTGGGAATTCATAGAATCATGCGAAGACTTGTGAACTGATGAAGAATGAAGTTGTCTTGTGTTTTTGAAGAGGATCAATGCTATCATGGGGTGATGTGTCTTACTCATGAATTAGAGGCATTGTTGTGCACAGTTATCTGCCTTACTCTCCCTCTTCTAGAGCCATCAAAGTCCAATGGCAAGATAAAAGTCAGGGTGATGGATGCTGGCGTGTGGTGAAGTGGATGATGTTGGCATCTCTGATGTCTGATCAACTTCTAAGCATTCCATAATGCCTGCTTAAGTCAACTTTGTGACTGTTGGAACAAATTGGTTTTATCCATCCATTCCACCAGTGGAAGTCTTCCCATGCTTGCAGTAAACATCTCCTAACTCACTGATGGGTTTGAGATCTGTTGATTACTCTTAACTTGGATTAGCCCATCTGCTGAGAGTTTATACTAGGGTGTGGCCACTGAGCATGCTACAGATTCTTAAAGCCACACAGGTGAGAATTAGGTAAAAGATGGACACCAAAGGTAGATGGGCAACCTTGAAAACAGCCTGGCCAATCTTTATACCAGAGGTGGGGGCAGTGTGGAATGAAGTAAATAGAAACAGAAGAACAGTATCCATAATGATAATGTGTCATGTTACCAACTTTATGTCAGTGGCTAAAAGATCACCCAAACAAAGCTGAATATTGAATAATTGGAATAATCAGTTGTGGCTCCAGAGAAGAGATGAGGAAGTACCTCTGCCCTTTTGGAAGACAAGTGAAAGACTGGGAGGGGTATGGAGCATACACTGTCAAACGTCATTCACTGGGTGGGATGGTTATACTTCACTATGTTTCCTTGTTAAAAGGACTCCTTTTTTGGGTGGGAGAACAGTTATATATGGAAAGGACCATAATCTATAAACAAGGGACCCATAAAACATTTTTATAAAATAAGAAGATTGGACTGTATGACCTCTGAGATACTTTTTACTACAACTTTAGCACTACTAGCCCACTACAAAATGGGTAACGGAAGATATTCAAGAAAGTTACTTGAAAAATAACTTTTAGCAGTAACTTGAAGACAGATAGGTGGCTCAGTAGACTGAGATCTAGGCCTAGAGATGGGAGGTCATGGGATCAAATCTTGCCTCAGACCTCAGACAATGCATTTAATCCTCATTGCCTAGCCCTTACTGCTCTTCTGCCTTGAAACCAGTACATAGAACTGATTCTAAGATGGAAGGTAAGGGTTAAAAAAAAAGAAGTAACTTAGAGGGCACCAAATTTCCAGAGATTTAAAAAATATTGTTGCAACTACTGTCCTAACAATTATAAATATCCCCTTTACTTATAGTCACATCAAAAGGCCCAGAACTAAACGAGGACATTATGATCCCATCTTTCCCATTAACTTGTGCTGATTTGGGTACATAGTTGTGGAGCCTTGGCATGATATTATTAAGTCTCTCCAGAATGTACTTCTTTCAGAACCCCAGGCCAGGGCCAGAGCAAATGTTAAGCACTCAATTCTGTTTGAAATCATCTGTATTCAGTCACTCTTGGGAAAAATAAATAAGGTTACAATGGTTATTTTATTACGTTGACCTTTGATCCTATGCTGAATTTCCTTGGCAGGAATGAGACCATAAGCGTCTCCTTGAACCAGAGAGCTTCTCTCGGCTGTCCATTAAAGTTTCCTCGATCTCACCAAGCTGAGGGATGTAGATGTGAGGCTTCACACAATGTCAACCCCAAGACAATGACCGTGTTGTGTAAAATGAAGGATTTAAGGAGAAAATGGTTGTTTAATAAATAAAAAGAGGTTAATATAGAATAGTGAAATCATATTTCTGGCTTGGGGTTAAGGAGCCCAGTTATTGTTTCTGTAAGGGGACTAGGAAAATGTAATAAAAATAATAATTATGATACTAGCTAGTATATTTTTTCAAATCTTTATTTTCTGTCTTAGAATCGATACTAAGTGGGGCAGCTGGGTGGCTCAGTGGATTGAGAGTCAGGCATAGAGATGGGAGGTTTTCAAATCTGGCCTCAACTTCCCAGCTGTGTGACCCTGGGCAAGTCACTTAACCCCCATTGCTTAGCCTTTACCATTGTTCTGCCTTGGAACTAATACACAGTATTGATTCTAAGACAAAAGGTAAGGGTTTTAAAAAAAGAATTGATACTAAGTATTAATTCTCTAGCTAGTGTTTATACAGGGTTTTAAGGTTTACAAAGTGCTTTTTGTGTTCTCTCATTTGATTGTAACAAGAACCCTGTGAGGGAGGTGCCTCTTTTACAGAAGAGGAAATTGAGAAGCAGAGAGTGAGTGATGTGTCTAGGAACATATAGCTAGTGTCTGAGGCAGAATTTGAACTCAGGTCTTCTGGACTCTTGGCTGAATGATGTATCCATTCTATTACCTAGTTGCCTCAGGAGATACAGAGTAAAGCAGTTTTGAACTGAACTTGAGGGTTTAGCCAAAAGGACTGAATAATTCAAAGTGAAGGGCTCATGTATCTGATGCTGAGTGGACTTTGCCATTGCTCTGGACCAAAGAAACAGCAAAGTCAATAGCAATTCTCCAGTTAAAGGGGCTTCAAAAGAAAGTAAAGGGTAGCTTTGGTCAGAGTGACTTGTCCACAGTCAAAAAGCTTCTGAGTATTTAAGGAAGGACTTGAGTTAGGTGCTTCCCAATTTCCAATTCAGTACTCGATTCATTATACTTCTTAGAGAATCTCCCTGGAAGCTGAGATGCCCAGCTCTGCCTACCGCCTATCAGTGCCAGACACATAGTAAGTACTTAAGAAAGGTTTGCTGATTGACTGATTCCTAAACACTGAGAGAGCTTCTCCCAAATGCAACTCTCCCAACCTCCTCCCCGACTGCAGCCACCCCAGTACCAGCCTCTGTTTCTGTGGGGAAAGCATCCTCCTCCATGGCTCAGTGCTAGCCTGGCTACTTCCTCTGGGTGCAAGACTGAGAAGGGGGCAGAGAATCCCTTGAGTTTGTTGCATGGGACACTGGCAGGAAGGGGTCTTTCTTTGCTCCAATATTTTGTCATTCCTGAAGGATGAATATGTGCCAGTATAACAAGAGGAAGATGATGGCTGGGAGCTCGATTTCCACACGCCTCCATTTAGCCTCCAGGAATGCCCCATGCTACTGTCCTTAGTGGGTGACTGTGGGGACCTTAGTGCAGCCTCAGCCTTCTCTTTTTAGGGCCTGGATTTGACACCCCTCCTGCCCTTGAACCCACTGCCATAAGTGGAGATTGTCCCTCTAAATGCCTAAGAGAGAAAAATGTCTGCCTTCTGTGACTACTGAGTGGCCAGGTGGATACCAAGGTTTCTACCTCATCACCAATCACCTACTCTTTGGAACCATCTAGGTGTCTCAGTGGATTGAGAATTAGGTCTATAGACTGAAGGTCCTGGGTTCAAATCTGACCTCAGATACCTCCTAGATGTGTGACCTTGGGCAAGTTCCTTAACTCCCTCTATAGCTCTTTTGCTTCAGAACCAATAAACATTCTTGATTTTAAGGCAAGAGGTAATAGGGGTCAAGTGAGAATTCATGTTTAACCCAGTGGAATTGCTTGAGTGGGGAGAGAAAAGGGGAGGGAGAGCACATGAATCATGTAATGAAAGAAAAGTATTTAAAAATAAAATTTAAAAAGACAAAAGGGAAAAGTTTATTTAAATATATATGTATGTATATATATATATATATATATATATATATATATATATTCCTCTTGTTAATATTGTTAGGGCCCTTCTTTTGACCTGGGTTTGGTGGCTTCATCACCCTGTACTTAATGCCATGTGCAGGGCACTGCCTGATTTGTGTCACCAGATCTGTCTGAGAAACACGGGCTGCCAAATGTGGAGATGGAAGCTATGCTACCCGGAACTTATCATTCATTGTTGTTTAGTTGTTTTAGTTCTATCTGACTCCTCATGACCCCATTTGAGGTCTTCTTGGCAAAGATACTGGAGTGGTTTGTCCTTTCCTTCTCCAGCTCATTTTACAGGTGAGGAACTGAGGCTAACAGGGATAAGTGACTTGCCCAGAGTCACACAGCTAGTAAATAAATGAGACTGGATTTGAACTCAGGAAGAGGAATCTTTGACTCCAGGCTCACTGCTCTATCCTTTGTGCCACTTAGCTGTCTGAGCCTATCATTAGGGTTGGAGAAAACACCAGATCACCAGATCGGCTGCCCTCTTTAATCACCTATTGCCAGAATATGTGTATTTAATACCTAATCTCTGTACCTGTGACATACTCCTTCCTTTTGCTCTAAACTAGGCTTCTTTAAGCAATGGGTTTTGAGGTTTTGTTATCACGGCTCCATTTATACTACCTACTTCCCAATCACCCAGATGGAGGGTAGGGCTGGCTATCCACCTTTTCCACTTCTAGTTGCTCTTTCTCTCTTCGTCCCACACATACTGGTTCAGAAGGATAAGAACATAATTCTGGCTCCTTTGTCACTTTCAGACCCTCTGTTTGACCACTCTCACGCAGCAATCTTTCCTTAAGTCTTATATGATTTAGCTATCAACCAACCAAGTTTTCTTATGTACCAGACATTATGATGAATGCTGGGGACAGAAAACGAGGCACAAGACAGTCCCTGCCCCCAAGGAGTTCAGAATCTAGTTGGGGAGACAACATTTATCTATTACAGCTGGTCTGCCATTATCACCTACTGGTCTCCAGACAATTTCCCTTCCTTTCTCAAGGAATTCAGTATCTGAGTCTCCACCTCAGTTCCTACTCTGACCCTCGGGGACTTCATTATGTACAGATATTCCCTGGAACACCCTTCTATCCTGGCAAGGTGGAAAGAGCACCAGATCTGGAGTCAGTGAACCTCGGTTTAAATCTTGACTCTTATACTTACTGTGTGTGTGCTCTGAGGCATCTCACTTAACATCTATGAAGTCCCTTCTTGACCTACCGCTACAAGTTTATAACATCAGCTTCTTCAACTTTTACAACCTGTATCTTCCTTCTAATCTTCCAACCTGTTTCTTCCTCGGTTAGGCACGGGGTTTGTCTTACCTTAAAACTCATTATTATCCCATATGAGATATTATCATGGCATAAACTAGTACATTTCTCTCTCTCTCTCTCTCTCTCTCTCTCTCTCTCTCTCTCTCTCTCTCTCTCTCGACTCTTCCTCTATTCTTTCCTTCTCTCTCTCTCCTTGTTTTCTCTCTCTACCCCTTCCTCCTTTCCTCTCTCTCATCGCTCCTTTCATCCCTCTCTCCATCTCTCTCTCACTCTTCCTCCAGCCTTCCTTCCTCTCATATCCTTATTCTTCCACCTTTCTTTTTGCTTCCCAACTGTATCTTCACACTCTTCCAGTCCATTGCCTCTGCTGTAGACTCATTTTCCTATCACAGTTCCAACACCATAGTTGACTAATTCAATTACACTTTGCTCTTGAGTTCTTTATCACTTTATCCTACTGCCTCCCATTCCTGGCTAACCTCCTGCCTTGGAGATTAACCCTCTACCTCCTTCTAACAGCTGTGGGATTTGGGGGGTTACAAAATTTGTCTGACTGGGTCTATTCCAAGTTTCTTTTTTTGAATCTTGAATTATTAAGCACCTATTATGTACCAAGCACGGTGCCTGGGGAGAGAAATATGAAAGAGATAGACAGTTCTAGCTTTCACTGATACTGAGCAATCTTTTGATTCACTATTGGATCTCCTGCAGCTGCATCTACCAACATCTCAAACTCATCATGTCCAAAATAGAACTCATTATCTTTCGCACTAAACCTGCTCTTCTTCAAAACGCCCTTATTTCTAATGAGGATGCCACATTATCACTGAAGCTTGCTATCTCAATGTCATTCTCTTTCCTTTTCCTTACCCCTCACAGCCAATGAGTTAGCAATTCTTGTCAATTCCATGTCTACACCATTTATGTCCATTCACCCCTTCTCTCTACTGCCATCGCCACTGCCCTAGTTCATCCTTCATCACTTCTCATCAGGACAACTGCAATACTTAGCTAAATGGTCTCCATGCTTTCAGACCAATCCTCTCTAATCTATCCTCAATAACCCCAAGGAAATTGTTTTGGGGGCCATGTCTAATCATGTCACTCTCTTACTCCCAAATCTTCAGTGATACCCTATTGCTTAGGGTGAAATTCATTTCTTCAGCTTGGTTCCTTAGACCCTCTAAAAACTGGCTCAATCTCCTTTTTTAGACTTATTTCCTATTATTCTGCTTTACAAACTCTAAGTTCCAACTGAACTTGCCTGCCAGCTGTTCTTTACATCAGGCATCCTAACCTATCCCTTTCCCATGGCCCTAGAATGCACTTCCTCTTCCCTTCTTAACCATAGAACCCTAAATTTTCTTAAGATTTGAACTCAGGGACCACTTCCCCCTCCCCTACCCCTGATGCAAAAACTCTTTGAGGGTAGGGATGACTTTACTTTTGTTACTGTAACTGAAGTACACAGTACACACTTAATAGATGTTTATTTTTTTTTAATCCTTACCTTCCATCTTAAAATCAATACTATTATCAATTCCGAGGCAGAAGAGTGGCAAGAGCTAGGCAATGGGGAGTCAAGTGACTTGTCCGGGGTCATACATCTAGGAAGTATCTGAAATCACATTTGAATCCAGGACCTTCTTTTCTTTCTATCTACTGAACTGCCTAGGTCCTGCTAATAGATATTTGTTGAGTTGAGTCACCAGCTTTTCTCCTGGGCTAACTTCTTCTAGTCTCCTTTGCAGGCTTCTGGGCTACCTTTAGAGGTATTTTTAGGCAGAGAAGTTTGCTCTTGCTCTGAGTACATCACCACCCCCATGCAATCATATACACGACTGCATGGATTAATTACTCTCCTCCCACATGAGAGCTGCAGGAATGTCTGGGTCTTCATGAGAACTGAAGGAATGTCTAGAAAATACATAATTCTGTATCTAACTCCTGGGGAGAGACAGTCTGAAAATCAAATCCTATCAATATACACTGTAGATCACTGTTGAAGAACTCTCTCCTGGCTAAGGATTAGCCACAATAAAAAATTGACATTCAGTTAGCACGATCACTGAAAACACTCAAAGCACTTTACATAGATTATATCATTGGAGCCTCACAGCAGTCCTTTGAGAGGTATTCCATTTTAATAGGAAACTGATCTCAGAGAGGTTATATAGTTTGCTTGGGGGTCACAAAGCTAGGAAATGGTAGAAGTGAGACATGAACCCAGTACTTCATTGCTCCAATTCCAGAACTCTCTCCACTAAAGATCAAAGTCACTAATGGCTATTGATCTTTCTTGGTAAGATACCTGGCATCACTGTAGAGCCTCTAAGAATGGATATCAATTTATTCTCCAAAAAATTCAATAAATTGGCAAGGTAACACTGGGTTAGGTGGGCTAATAGGAAAGGGTATGTTGTTGTTCAGTCAGTTCAGTTGTGTCTGACTCTTCATGAACCCATTTGAGCTTTTCTTGGGGGAAATACTGGAGTGCTTTGCCATTTCCTCTTCTAGCTCATTTTTGAGATAAGGAACTGAGGCAAACATGGTTGAATGACTTGCCCAGGATCATACAACTACGAAATATCTGAGGCCAGATTTGAACTCAGTAAGATGAGTTTTCCTGACTGTGGACTCAGCTCTCTATCCAATGAGCCCATCTAGCTGCCCAGGAAAGGATGTATCACCTATTAAAAGAATAAAATAATGTGGCATTTTTCCTGTGTATATTGAATCCTCTTCCCACCCATTCAGCATTCTAAGCAGTTGGTTATTGGAGTAAGCTATTAGGTTATTAATTATAATAAATTACAGTTACTAATAGTATTTAATAACTTCTGGATTTCATAGTCTTCCTATTCCTGACACTCTATATTAATTTTCATAATAGCTGATGTTGGAAAGGATTCTGGATGTTGTACTCAATCTAATAAATGCTTATTTTCTCCTATGTGTTTAAGGCTTTGGGCTAGACACCAGGGATACAAAGATAAAACGAAAACACTGTGACTTCCAGGAGCTTCCATTCTATTAGAAGGTCACAAATATATACATCTAAATGTGTTGTATTCCTATTGAATATTGTTTCTACTCCTCATCTCTGAAACCTGACCAAAAAATGAATAGAGAATAAGGAAGCTTGAGTTCTAGGCCTGACATGCTTTAGAGTAGAGGAAAGAGAACTCTGCTGTCTGGGGGCATATCTAATTCTGTCACCTCAAAGAGACTGGACCATCTCTCAGCTTCTCAGAGGGACTCACATGTAAAGGGAAGGATATGGGAGGCTGGATCAAATGATCTTTAAGGTCCTTTTCAGGTCCTTTAAAACTAGGATTCTATGATCTTAGCCTTGTGATCTAAGCAAATCACTTCACTTTCTAGGCTCAAGTTTCTCCATCTTTAAAATTACAAAGGCAGGAGGAGATTTTCAAGGTATCTTCCAGCTCTGAATTGTGCTTCTCTAGATCAAAACTTGATTTACCTTCTCCTTTCAGCCCCTTCCCTGACTTGCTCCATAGAGTTTCAGGCACTCCAGAAACCAGCTCTGCTCTTCATCTTTCCTGTTATCATTTCTGTATACATTTTTGTATGGCAGAAAGCATATCCTCTCCAAAAGTCATGATTGATTTGGGGGTGCACTGACCTATAATTGGATACAGACGAGTAGACAGGAATCTCTTCAACATGTTAAGCAGGCATTTGGTGGACAGGGGGCTGGTGATGTGGTACTCCCTTTTAGGACTCTAATCTGGGTCAGATGACATAAGATGTTGGGGAGCAGAGCTGTGAAATATGGGAACTCGTAATGTGAAACTGCAGACTTGGAGAAGAGCTTAAGAAATCAACTGTAGGTAGCTCAATGGAAAGACAGTGAGGTCTTAAGACAGAGAATCCTGGGTTCAAGTTTGACTTCAGATACTTCCTAGATGTGTGACCCTGGGCAAGTCACTTAACCTTTATTGCCTAGCCTGTACCACTCTTCTCCCTTAGAACAACTATATAGAATTGATTTTGAGACAAAAGGTAAAGTTTTAAAGAAAGAATCAATTATGTGTTAGGCATCAGGGATACAGAGACAAATTGAAGGGGAAAATGCCTTTGTCTTCATGGTCTTAATGGTCTATTGGTTGAGCTATGAAGAGAATATGAGTCTGAAGAACTACAGGAATCATCTTGTTCACCCAGGTCTATGGAGACTATGGAGACCACCACCCACTACTCATGACTGAGATCTATGAGTAGCAGGAAGGGCAGGACAGGAAGAGGAAGACCATCAAGTAGACAGTGATTCAAGAGGGATCAAAAAGCCAGACTGTGCAAAGAAGTGCATTTGATTTTTTTTAATAAACCCTTATCTTCTAAGTATCAATTCTAAGGGAGAAGAGCTGTGACAACTAGGCAATGGGGGTTCAGTGATTTCCTCAGGGTCGGTTATAAGGGATTTAGCAGGAACAAGCTAAAAGCAGGAAGTGCTGAGGTGGAGGCAGAGAGAGAATTCCAGAACTCTGGGGAGACTGACTCAGAAGGAGTCTTGGTGGAGTTGCTCTCTGGAGTAGGAGTCCTAGTGGAAATCACAGCATCAGCAGGAACACACAGGAACAGCCACGGATCCACTAAGAAGGGGAGTCATGGTTCAACTCACACAGTCCACCTGTGGAGTTTAAACCAATCTCCACCACTTCTCAGAAGCTGAAACTTGCCAGCAGGAAATGTCTCAGTCTCCTACTCCAGAGAGCAACTCCACCAAGTCCCCTTCGTTCAGCCTAAATCCCTCATAACAGACCATACAGTTAGGAAGTGTGTGAGACCACATTTGAACCCAGATATCCCATCATTAGGCCTGGCTTTCTACCTGTTCTGCTACCAAACTTCCCCCATTTGATTTTTAAATACATTAAAAGGACCCTCAAATCTTTTATTTGACTACACCTAGATTTCCCACTATATCTCTCTTCCTGGCACCCAAGGAGTCATCTCTTAAAACACAGAATTTTAAAAGGAGGAAGAAAAAACATCAACAAACATGGTCATTGCATGAAAAAAAATCTAGTATTTTAGGAAACATTCTCTACCTGTGGGGTCCTTCCCTCTGCAAAGGAGGCTGAAGAGTTACCCAAGTAGACTTTAGATTTCATCAGTTTCTGCCTGGGTGGGGCACAATGGCTCAAGAGAGGTGGTTTGCTATTGGGCTTCCCATGAAAATGAATTCAAACTCGTGTTGCTTGGCAACCCTCATTGTAAACCATTATAATATGGAGGGTCCTCAAATCAATCCATGAATCAACAATAATGTGATGTTTAAAAGGCTCCTTAAATTTGAATGGGCTGGGAACCACCAGACTGGATGCTCTCTAAATTCCTTGCTAGCTCTATCAATTTAGAACCCAAGGCAAAGGGATTTGGCCATTACCCAGCTGGGGGGTGATCTTGGGCAAGTCACAATCTCCCTGAGCCTCAGTTTTTTCATGTGCAAATTCCTCAGTAAGGTTTGCACTCTGCCTCAAGGGGTTGGTGGGAAGGCAATGTGGCTTACATTGCAAAGTGCTTTGTAAATATGAAATATTATTATGGCACTTTTTCTTACTACCTAAATAAAGCCATCAGGTCCTGAATTCTCTCTGGGATGCTATAATGGTTTTATCGGTATCCAATTATTTCTGAGATTTGTTTTGCTATATCACACACACACACACGTACAAATACAGACACAGTAGACACGTACAGACATAGAGACCACAGACACAGTACATATATGTATGTGTCTCTCTCTATGTATATATATAATTATTTGCATATATTTATATATATTTTATGCATTTATATATATATGTTTGTCCTGCTGTTGATGTCCTCCATATCATGAGTTTCTTTTCTCATTGAATGGCAATCCTAGCATTTTTTTACTTGTCCCAATTAATAGTGTGATTCCTTTGCAGTCCTGTGACCACCGTCAGACTATAACTGACATCTGGCATCAGATACTCAGAAGGCAGAATAATATCAGCCACTGAATAAATGATTTGGGGTCAGAGCTTGACCCTCCTTGTTAGTGCTACTCTTGTTGGTCCTGAAATCCTGGGCTTTGCTTGTCTTTTTGAACCAGAACGACCTATCTGCTTCTCACTGCCTTATTCTGCTTGTCCAGACTTGGATCCTTTCTCTGTCTAGCCCTTTGGGATTTTATCAAAACTTTCCTGTTTAGCTAGATTCCTAGAAATTATAGCTGAGCACTGTCAATTTGTTTTTGTTGTTGTTGTTCTTTTCATTGATATCGTTCTAGTCATATGGGCAGGTAGATGGCACAGTGGGTAGAGCTCAGGGCTGGAATCAGAAGACTCATTTTCCTGAGTTCAAATCTGGCCTCATCTGTGTGATCTTGGATAAGTCACTTAACCCTGATTGCCTTAGTTTCCTCATCTGTAAAATGAGCTGGAGAAGGAAATGGCAAATCATTCCAGTATCTTTGCCAAGAAAACCTCAAATGGGGTCACAAAGAGTTGGAACATGACTGAACAACAACAGTCATTATATAAATCATCCTCATGGTTCTGATTATTTTATTCTGTATAAGTTTATATATGTCTTTCTCTTCTCTGAATTCTTCATTTTCGCTGTTTCATACTATGTAATAATATACTCCATTCCATGCATGTATCAAGTGAATATTTTTCTGTTTCCCAATGAACAAGTTGCTTTCTAGTTTGTTTCTAGTTTTTGACTACCACAAGAAGTGGAACTTTCAATTTTACAGAATCATAGATCAAGAGTTGGAAGGGACCATGGAGGGCATCTCATTTAATCTCTTCCCATTCTACAGATGAGGAAACTAAGGCCTAATGAGGTTTGATGAGTTGCCCAATGGCAAACAGAGTAAGTAGCAGAGCTGATTTAACATTTTTCTCAACAGATTTAGCCCTTTTTTACTGTACAACACTACCTTTACCTAATAAGCACCTGTTACTTAATACCATGTTTTGTACCTACAAGTGCTCAGTCAATGATATGATGTCCCTGAAACTTGCTATACAAATGTGAACTCATTTGAAACAGGGGGAAAAGAAGTTTTAGGCTTTCATCAACATCACCTCATGAAATCAGTTTCTATAATGTACACAAAAGAAACAACCAGCTAAAATGAACATCTGGTGTAACAGCTGTCCATAATAGCAAATTAAGGTGCAACTGCTACATAAGAGGCAAGAGAAGGAAATAATTTCACATTTTCTTTGGAGAGAATCTAGAGCTCCACCCATTTGTTACTAAGTGCCTCGACTGGTGATCAGCACATTTCAAGTTCTTCAAGTGAAATTTATCCCTGTAATAAAAAGAATATTAGCATCCCACATACTTTGGACAGTCTCGGAACACTAGGAATGATGTATATCCATCTCTAACCACTAACTGTCTAGTTTAAAACTTAAATTGCATTTTTAAGTCAGGGAGTCATTCTAAAACAGCAGAGATTAGATTTTAACACAAGTATTGCATTTAGACAGAATGAGATAATCATCCTATTGTACTCTGCACTGGGCAGAGCCCATTCCCCAAGTCTGAGTTCCATATATGTTTTAAGAGAGATGGGAGCAAACGAAAGACCTCCTGAAGAAGGTGACCAGAATTGTAGGGATTTGAAAACCTTATAACTGATCATAGGTTTTAGAACCAGATGGGTCTTAGGGACTGAGTCCAAGCTTCACTTTACAGATAAAGAAACTGAGGAAGAGAGAAGTTAGGTGACTATTAAGGCAGGTTTTGAATAAAGATCTTCCTGACTCCAAGTTCAGTTCCTGATCCATTCTACCACGCTGCCTCTATAAGGAAAAGCTGAGGGAATTAGGGATCAAAAATGACATTGCACGGTTTTTATCTTACTCCCTTCTTGGAAATTCCTCTTTCCATCTGAGTATCATGGATTTTTTCCATGCCTCTCCTGGTTCTGCTCCAAACAAATCTTCTTTCTCCATCATATTCCAGAAGCCTTCTTCCACTAAAGGTGCCTTTGCTATCACTGGAGCCTTGGAGGGAGCCTGGGCATTGGCCTATCATCAGGAAGACCTTAGTTCAAATTCAGCCTATGTGACCCAGGGCAAATACATGATTTAATGACTTAATAATGACTTAAATGAGTCACTGGTCTATAAAATGGGGGAAATAATAGCACTCACCTCCCAGGGTTTTTGTACGGATCAAATGAGATAATATTTGTAAAGGGTTTATTAACAGTGTTTGGTACAGAGTAGATGCTTATTCCCTTCCCCTGCATTCCCCCAAAGCATAACACTCCAGTCTGTGTCCTCAAAGAAGTTATGTTATTATTATTATAATTATTCTAGTTGGGCAAACAATATAAATGTCAACATTTAATCAGTAAAAGATTTAAACAAATGTTCAAGACAATAGATGTTATATAACATATAAATGTACATGATTAATTAGCAAATGAATAATTCAGGAAAGAAATATAAAAGTTTAGAGGGGGAAGATATCATGGGAGGCTTTTCCTTTGATCAGGAGCAAGGATTTAAATTGTCATGAAGGATGGTTAGGATTTAGATAGATGGAGATAAGAGGTCATTTTAGGCAGGTAAAATATGGATAGGGAGGTTATGTGCTAGAGTGATTAGAGCGCTGAACTTGAAGTCAAAAAAACTCATCTTCCTGAGTTCAAATGTGTCCTCAACTGGTCAGGAAACAGCCCAGTGAAAAGAGCACTGCCTCTGGTGTCAGAAGACATGGGTTCAAATTTGTCCTCAGCTACTTCCTAGTGGTGTGACCTTGGGCAAGTCACTTAACTCTGCCTCTGTTTCCTCATCTATAAAATGAGTTTAAGAAGGAAATGGTAACCCACACCAGTATATCTGCCCAGAAAACCCCAAATGGGACCATGAAGAGTCAGATATGACTGACCAAAATAAGAAGAATGTAAGTAGAAATAGGGCAAAAGGCTTGGAAGTCTGGAAAACAAAAGATAATCAGAGAACAGGAAATAAATTAATTTGCCTAGAGTAAAGCTTTCAGAATAAAATAGACTGTCTCATGAGGCACTTTTGCAAGCACTGTTCATGCATTCATTTATTCATTTTACAAACTTTAAATCCCTACTATGTTCTGTGTAATAGTAAGTGCTAAAGAAGATTCAGTTAGGTAACACATGGCCCTTCCTCACATAAAGTTTGTAGTTAGGAGGGGTACAAATCAGACAGACACACAGATAGACAAACACAATAATACCTGCTAAATACTTTAATGAGGTGAAAATGAAAGTACTCGGTGAAGTCCAAGGTGGGGTGCTGTTTGGTTCAAGGAAGGAAGGTTTTATGAAGTAGGTAGCTTCAGAGCAATTCTGTAAAAGACAGATAGGAAGAATGGGGCAAGCTTGAGGGAAAGTTGGGCAGGTGGAAAGGGGGATCATTGAAGCAGGACTCTGGAGATGGCTAGAGTAGCAACCTGGGACAGGGCACAATTACTGGTAGAATGGCAACATGAAGGATTGGCCAGTTGAGGACCATGAGGAATGGAGATGGAAAGTTGAAAGAGTGAGGAAGAAAGATGCCCCCTGAATGACAGACAAAATGGAGGAAGGCACTGGTCACTTCCAACTCCTTATGGCTATCTTCTTACTAGGAGCAGAGAAGGGGCCGAGCAGTAGGCTCTTTAATTCATTATGAACCCCCAGCTCTTTGGTTTCCTTTCTATATCTTTATCTGACTTCTTTCCTCTCTTTTGGACACTGTTGGCTCTTTTTGATCCTAGTCCCTGCTTTTACCTGCATCTTCATCAAGTCCCGGTGTGTATGCAGGCCCAGAAGTTTCCCACAGCATAAAATCTTTGTTTCTTGTGAAAATATTTTTCCACAAGCTTGTTTTTATGTAGCACTTTGAGGTTTACAGAGAGTGCCAGTAGCCCTCAGTTAAATTTGCTTCTCAAAGAAATAGTTTCTCAACGAGGATAAATATTAACATGCATGAAGTAAAATGACCTTCATTTTTTCTTTCAAAGGTATTCATAGAATGTTAGAACTGAAAGGGATATTTGGCAGGATGGAGAATATCCAGAAGAGGGCAACTAGGACTGAGGAAATGCCTTGAGTTCATTATCATATAAGCATCAATTGAATGTCCCAAAGATGTTTACCCTGGAAAAGAGAAGATGTTGGAGAAAACATGGGCTCTGCCCAAGTATTTGAAGGGTTGTGATTTAAATGAAGGCCCTAGAGGGCAGCTCTAAGAGCAATGAGAATCAAAGATGTAAAGGGGCACCTTGAGAGTTGATGTAAATATAACCAGTGAATTGGGTGTCTGCTTATCAGAGTCCTTTGCATCTACTCACTCTGGCTAGCTCACTCACTCCAATCTGTCCTCCTACGGGCAGCAGGTCTGGGTTCCCAGAAAAGGGCCACTACTCTGTGGTCATAACTCAGACTTTCTTAGGGTCCTGAGGGGAATCTCATTGTTCATACCACTGTTGTTTCTGAACCTCAACCAGCATATTTCCCATCTACACAAAACTAGGCGATAATATTAACTCTTAAATATTTACTTAACCAATAAGGTAAAAGCAATAATAAATACAGCATAGTTCTTCAATATAAGGCAAATGAATGGGTGATCCATTTTCTCAGTACTTTATAGAGTATTGATGGAGGGAAATAGGTACATACTTACAGAAATTTAGCTGGGAGGGGAGACATATGAGTGAGGACAATCCATGCATTCAGAATAATTCACAACCCTGAACTACAGGTCTCAATGTCACACACAACTACTTCTCTGCTAGCTGTTCCCTTTCTGGTCCTCACTGTTTTCCTGCAAAAGAAATTCCCTCCTCTTCAACTCTTGAACTGATGAGGCTGTGACAAGGTTTTTAAACTCACAATCACACTTAAAAGGATGCTGATCAAGTGCCACTGCCTAATAGTGATAAGCATTTCCCTTAAAGCAGAGAATTGTAAAGCACCTAAGGGGCTCTCTGGGCAATGCAGCTGGAGCTCTTCATTAAGCAGGATACTGGTTTGTCCAATCTGCTCGTTCAGCCTCTTTCCACAAAAAAGCAATGCTCACTGCAGAACTCTTTAGGTTGATTTCCTGAACAATGCAGATGAGCCCAGCCAGCTTTTCATTAAACAGGATGCTTCACTGCCCAATCAGCTTCAAAGGGAACTTACCGTATAGCAGCTCCTCCTCCCTGCCCCATGCTTTTCATTCTCAAACATAAGAGGCAAAAGAGAGTAACCAGGTACTTTTATTTATTTTTTAATTTTATCTAATTGATTAATTAAGAACATTTTTCCATAGTTATATGATTCATGTTCTTTCCCTCCCCTCCACCTACCCCCCTCCCATAGACAACAAGGAATTCCACTGGGTTTTACATGTGCCGTTGATCAAGACCTATTTCCATACTATTGATATCTGCACTAGGGTGATCGTTTAGAGTCTACATCCCCAATCATATCCCCATCGAACCATGTGGTCAAGCAGTTTTCTTCTCTGTTTCCACTCCCACAGTTCTTTCTCTTAACCAGGTACTTTTGAAAGGCTTCGCATTTCTCAAAAGATAGGTGGGACAATAGCTGAAACAAGAGCAGGTTTCTGTTCTCCAATTAGGAGACTCCAAAGGACTACAATTGAAACCTTTCTGTAATTGGACAGCTCCTCCTCTCTCAGTTTATACTCCCTTCTAATCAGCTCCTGAGATTTCCTCTCCTGCTGGTTCTTCCACACTTTCAGTGGTTCAAATCTATCTTTTATGAGGAAAACTTTAAAATCCACACTTCTATGAGTTTTAATGAGCTATCCCATAAGTTTAACCTTTGTAAGTTTTAACCTAGCAAACTCTAAAAACAGTTATACATGAATGAATGATGCTTTGAAATCTCCATCATTTCTCTGATCTCAGATAGATCCTATTAGTAATCTGTGTGTCACATTTTGGTTCAGAACTTTTCAGGTAAACTCTCTTTTTTCCATTAGTGGCTCTGCTTGGTTTGACTCTAGGGAACATTATACCTTGACCAGGTATCTTAGATCACCTGAAATCTCATCACTTTGCAAGTTAATTCATCTTTTGATCCTCATCACCTTTTCAAACTCTCTTAGTTGCTTCTTCCCTCTGAATTTAGGGATAGGGGAGCAATAAAATACTCCCAAAGCCTTTCTTTAGAAGGCTCAGAACTTTCCAGGGAATTCCTTATTTTCTAACAAAAGCTCTGCTTGGTTTGACATTCTCTCCTGCATTTAGCTCCTAGCTAAATAGACAGTTTCTTTTCTGTCTCCTTTGTTGCATCCTTCTCCACATCACACCCTCTAATGATTGGTACCCCCTAGGGTTCTGTCCTAGGTTCTCTTTTCTTCTCCCTCTGTTCTACTATACTTGGTGATCTCATCAGTTCCTATGCATTTAATTGCCATTTCTATGCTGAAGATTCTCAAATCTACTTATCCTGTCACAGTCTCTCCACTGACCTCTAATCATACATCTCCAATTGCCTTTCAGGCATCTTGGAAGTTCTAATAAACATCTTAAACTCAGTATGTTAAAAAAGAGACCTTTTTTCTCTTTCTCCATAGATCTTCCTCTCCTCCTACTTTCCATGTTACTATAAGGGCCTCACTATCCTCCTATCCTTCAGGTTCACAACACAGAAGTCATCCTAGACTCCTCAATATTTTTTGCTTCTCCCCACATCAAACTGTCACCAAGATCTATTGATCTCACCTTTGCAACATCTCTCAAATATGTTCCCTTTTCTCCTCTACCATTGCCTATTGTAGGTTCTCATCACCTCATGCCTTGATTACTGCAATAACCTTTGGTGGTCTACTGGCCTCAAATCTCTCCCAACTTTAGTCCTCCACTCATTCACTAAATTGACCTTCCTAAAATGCAATCCTGATAACCCCTGCCTCTGCCCAGTAGCTTCCTATTGCCTCCAGAAGCAAATACAAAAATGTTCTGATTCAAAGCAATTTATAATCTATCCCTATTCTACCATTCCAATTTTCTTATACCTTACTCCCTAATATGTATTCTTTGATCTAGTAGCATTGCCTCCTGGTTGTTCCATAGACAAGGCATCAATCTCTTTCCTCTGTGCATTTTCTCTAACTGTCCCTCATTTTTGGAATGCTTTCCCTCCTCTGCTCTGACTACTGATCACCCTGGCATTCTTTAAGTTCCATCTTCTCCTGGTAGCCTTCCATAAACCCATAAATTCTAGTGCAATTTCTCTTTTAATTATTTCCAATTTATCCTGCATATAGTTTTCACATTATCTCCTTGTAAGTTCCTTAAGGGCAGAGATTGTTCTTTGTCTCTTTTTTGTATCCTTAGCACTTAGTACAATGCTTGGCACATACTATATGCTTAATAAATATTGAATGATTGACTCCAGAGAACATTATTACTCTATGCTTGGTATCCTATACTTCCCTTTCAGCTTCCTTTTGTGCAGCTCAGCCCCAAATATTACAAATTTCTGGAGGGGAGTGTCTGTCTTTCTTTTTCTTATTTGAATCCTTAATGCTTAGTACAATGACTAGCACACAGTAGGTGCTTAATAAATGTTTACTGAATGAATCAACATTTTATCTGCAAATTGTTTCTTCACATAAATTTTGTCAGTTTTCCCATAAACAAGTCTTTTCTGCCTCTCTTTGCCACAAATCATTCTCATATGAAAGGGGCCATAACATATGCAATTTATGATTTATTTTAATTATTTTTCCTTACATAAATTAACTAATTTTCTAGCCTTTCTGGCAAGAAAAATGCTGACATGCAAAAGATACAGTACTTTACATGAGGAAAAATTTCCTAACAATTAGAACCATCCCAAAGGCTGCCTTGGTAGATAATGGCCGCACTGAAGGTCTCTAAGCAAAGATTGCATAACCACTTGGTTATTATTTTATAAAGAAGTTCTTTTCTGGATATGAGTTGGAACGGATGACTGTTAAGTCCTCTTTGAACTCTGAAATTCTGTGACCTTAAAGGACAGCAAGGATGGTGAAGATCCTGAATTCAGGACATTAGGATTGGTAGAAAGTTCTGGGGATATTTATAGCCTGAAGAGAAGAGAAATGTTATAGCAGAGGGATTAGATTTTTTTTTTTTTGATTTAGAATTTACAACAAGGACCAATGGACAGAAGTTACAAAGAGAGATGAGAAAGAAAAAATCCCTAACAACTATGGTTATCCAAAACTTTGAGTCTGAAGATATCTATCTAAAGTTAATTGGTTCCTTCTCTCTGAAGGTCTTCAAGCAAAGTACCCAATTATTGGGTGCATGGATTTTCTTGTAAAATGTGGATTGGACCAGAATTATCTCTGGGATCTCTTTCAAATTTGATATTCTACAGTTATGTGAATTTAACAAGTAGAGAGGAAGAAGAAAAAGGAAATTCTAGGCATGAGAAACGGAATGAGCCAGGGCAAAGATGCAGGAGAATGTGATACATGTTTAGAAACAGAAAGCCATTGTTTGGATGAACAGAATGTGTGAAAAGTTGCAATATGTGATGAGTCTGGGAAGGTAGGAGACTGGTGCATAGTGGAAGACTACAAAGGTGTTGAAATTTTTAACTTAGTAGGTGATAAGAAGCAACTAAAGATTATTTAGTAAAGGAGTGGCATTGATGAAGATTAGTCTGGCAATGGTCTGAAGGATACAAAGGGAGGCAGGATGCTATGGAGGAGAAAATACTGATTCTATAGTCAGAGGACTTGGGTTCAAATCCTGTATCTGAAGTTTGTTAATTGTAATATTAATGTAATATCAAGCAAGGACTTAATACCTCTGGGCCTCAGTTTCTTCATTTGTAAAATAAGAGAGTTTGATTAGATGACCTCTGAGATTCCTTCTGGTTCTAGATATATCTGATGCTAATAATCTGGGTGGGTAGTAATCAGGGTCTGTATTGGGTAGAAAAAGGAGAGGATGAATGAATACAAGATGTTTTGAAAGTGGAATCAATGCAAAGATAACATCAAATATGACAGATGAAGTAGAGAAAAGATTCAAATACGGGTGACCATTTGGCCGTATGTTGAACCAATTTATCTATTAGATAGAAAAGTTGAACCATGCTATCTCAAAAGTCTCTTTTAATTTTTAAGATTTCATAATTTAAAAAAATGTATATAGTTGGATATATATCTAGAAAGGTAGTTTAGCATCCCTGTGTGGGTTACCTATGAAACCTGGTACTCAGTATTGCAGGTTGGGTACACAGGTGGGTGATTCCTCTCCACTTTTATAATTTTAGGGTTTTCTGAGGTTTTTGTACTTCTAAATCTGTTGCTCATAAGCCCCCACTGGTGGGCTTACCTTTAATAGTCAGTACCCACCAATTACTTAAAGAAAAGACACTTAAAAATGGCATAGTAACAGCAATAGTTACAAATTATTCTCCCCATAAACCAAATGTTCATTCTTCCATAAATTCACATAGTAGCTATAGTATTGGGTGAGGCATAAACACTAGCTAATGCTAGTGTAATGCTAGCGAAAGAATACATATGGCAAAGGCAACTCATGGCTTTAAGTACCTTGGGGTCCTGTTGTAATAATGATAACATTTAGATAATACTTGCTATGTGCCAGGCACTGTGCTAAATGCTTTACAATGATAATCTCATTTGATCTTCATAACAACCCTGGGAAATGGATACTGTTATTATCCCCATTATACAGTTGAGAAGATTGAGGCAAACAGAGGTTAAGTGACTAGTAAGTGTCTGAGGCTGAATTTGAATTCATCCTCCTGACTCCAGTCCCAGCTCTCTATCTACTACATCACCTAGGTGTCTTCATTTCTTATGGAGTCCTGCTACTCCTCACTGGGCAGAGTACCTCTGCTGGGCAGGTTATTCTGGGTACTCTGGATCTGCTCCTCTTTGAAGCTTGACTTTTGGATCACCAGGGTTAGTCCTTTCTTCAATTCATTGTGGGCTCTCTTTGTTGCCAGAGGCCACACTCGTTGAAGCTGCTCCATGTCTGTGTCTGTCTGGAGAATATGCTCCCTTCTTCAGTAGCCTCAAATTCTTGATTCTTAATTTGACTATCTCTAGGGCTTGGTATGTTTAGTTTTCCAAGATTACAGGTGTATAAGCACAATTTACCCAATCAGTGGCTAGTGGTCATTTCAATTCAATGGCAGAATTCCTTCATACTTCATAAAGGGATGCCAGGTGTGGACAGGTTTTTGTCCTTCCTTAGCATATTGTTACCTCTGCTAATTAGCCCTTACTTTGTATGATAATGACCATTAGCTGAGGCACCAAATCCATGTGCCCAATCCCTGACTACTATGGCATGTTGGGATGAGATTGTAGTCAACTTTTTATCTTTAAACCCTTTCTTTCTGCCTTAGAATCAATACTATATATTGGTTCCAAGATAATGGGGGTCAAGTGACTTGCCCAGGGTCACACAGGTGGGAAGTATTTGAACCCAGGACCTACCATCTACAACTCTCAATCCCTTAAGTCACCTAACTGCCTTAATGTAGTTAACTTTGGATAATTTTGAGAGGTGGCACTGCACAAAAATAATAATGGATTGGGAATCACAGGCTCTGGGTTCAAACCTCACCTTTGCAGTTTACTATCCATCAAACCTTGATCAAATTCCTTAATTAGACCTCAGTTTCCTCATCTGTTAAATGAGGAAGTTGGAGTAGATGATCTCAGAATTCCTTTCCAGTTTCATAGCTATAATCCTATGTACACTAAACTTCGAAATGGCTGACTATTCACTGAAAGAGAAAACAAAAAACCTGAAATGTTTCAAAAGAAATCTCTGCCATCTTTTCAATTCATTCCATTTTTCTAGAAGTGAAAGTGAAAGAAGGTGTTTTCATCTTAAAAGACTCTGCCATAGTTTAACCATCACAGGCATTGTAAATGGAAAAGGGACTTTAGTGCCCCAAGTTAAGGGAAGATCAATGCATAGACCACATCAAGGAGCAAGTATTTAGCTCTAAACCATCTCATAGATCATGATGGCAAATTTCAAAGGAAATATAGGAACTAAAATATAAATCTGGCTTTGAACTCAATGAAGTTACATAAGGATAGCTCCCCCCTTTTGTTTTATTACTTTATTTCATGCCTGTTTTAACTCTGCAGGAGCCACAGATTATGCAGGATATGTGCGGCAAGACCAACTTTTCAAAAAATGATACCCATGATTTCTTTCATGAGAGGAAGTTCCTCTGCCAAAGAAGATTGACACCTCTGTAACTTATAGTCTTATAGAGTTGTACCTCGGGCACTGAGGGATTAGAAACATTAGCCATATGTCAGGTTTCTCATTGTTTTAAATATATTCTCTCATTTGCCCTTCACAACAACCCTGTGAGGTAGGTGCTATTATTACCCCCATTTTACAGGTGAAGAAACTGAGGATGAGAGAGTTGGCCAGGATCACACAGCAAGCATCTATCCTAAGGCAGATTGGAAGCCAGGATTTCCCAACCCTCTAGTCAATGGTCTATTCAATATTGAATGCAGCCTTTTGACTTCCTATAAAATTATAGTCAGTACATGTTTATTAACACCTATTCTGCATTAGGCGCTATGCTAAATGCTAGGGAATGGAAGAAAGGCAAAAGATAATCCCTGCCCTCAAGGAGTTTATAATCTATTGGAAGAGACAACATGCAAACAACTATATACAAATGAACTATATGCAGGATAAATAGGAAATAACCAATTAGAGGAAGGCACAGAATTAAGAAATATCAGCAACAACTTTCTGTAGAAGGTGGGATTTTAATTAGAATTTGGAAAACACCAAGGAAAGCAGGAGAGGAGTTGAGGAGAGAAAGTACTCCAGTCATGGAGGAGAATCAGAAAAAATTCAGAGTCAGGAGATGGAATTTCTTGTACAGGGGAAAAGGAAAAAATGATATTTGGGATCTACCATAGAAGTAACCAGGCACTGTGTTCAGAGAGTCAGTCTCAAAGACAATTCATGTCTGGATTCATGTCTGACCTTTAACATAACGCCTGTGTGACTTTGGGTAAGTCACTTTACATTTAGTGCTCTTGGTGGCTCTAAGATTCTATGTTGCAGAGAACTTGCTGACTAATTTGGTCAAGATTTTCTTACCTGGGAGTTCTTTATACAAGCAAAATTCACAGATTCCATCTCTTTCCTTATGGTAGGAAGGAAGGAAGAAAGGAGGGAAAGGTGGAAGAAAAGAAAGAAGGAAAGAAGGGAGGGAGGGAAGAAAGGAGGGAAGAAAGAAAAGTGGGAGGAAGAAAGGAAGGAGGGAGGGAAAGGTGGAAGAAAAGAAAGAAAGAAGGGAGGGAGGAAAGGAAAAATGGAGGAAAAAAAGAAGAGAGGGAGGAAAGAAAAGTTGAAGGAAGGAAGGAAAGAAGGGACAGAGGAAAGGAAGAAGAAAGGAAAGAAAGGAAAGAAAGGAAAGAAAGGAAGGAGAGGAAGGAAGGAAGGAAGGAGAGGAAGGAAGGAAGGATGGATGGAGGAAGGAAGTAGAAAGTGGTTCAGAGGAAAAGTAGCAACCAAAAGCCCAGTTGACATGTCCCCTAAGCTGGACCTCTGAACCCAGCTTGTCCCTCACCTTGCACACTTGAGGAATGCTGAATGACCAGTATTCCAAGCATCCTTATTTTTCTACTAGGCAGAACAATTGACTAACTCTTAAAGAGGCTGTTGCTGTTGTTTTTCTACATTACCACGAGTGGCATGCCAGTGAAATTTAAGTAAGAATTAGGTGTAATGGAAGATATAAAACATAAAACTAAAACAATTTTGAACTGCACATAAAGCCTCTGCTTTACATACTTTCTATTTCCTTCAAGCTTCACTTCGTTTGCCTTTCTCAAATAAAGATAATTTTAACTCCCAGCAGCATATCAGTGTTACTTACTGAAGGCAAAATACTGAAGGAATTTATATCTGATATTTAGGGGGGGGGCTCGAAACCTGGCAATGTCTGTATACACATTAGATAAAGGCCCCGGAAAACAGATGCTACTTTTTGCAATCAGCCAAGATCTTCTAATATTCTGACAACTTGTTAATCAACCGACATATGGCGCCACTTTAACAAACACAATATTCAGCCTTTGCTTGTACATGGTGTTTTCTAACAGAAGCAATGATCCCCATTCATCAGCGCTGTATTCATTGGGAATCAAGGGAACCTAGCCTTCTCCTCCACCTTCAGTCTCTTTAATTACTCAGCAAAATAAAAAGTGAATAGAGCAGCTGATTTAGGTTTTCACTGGTTTCATCCTCCTGCCCACTGAGTTGCAATATTTAAGATACAAGTCTTGAATATATTTGAAAACACAGTAAAAAACCCCAATAAGGGCATAGCTTGTCCCTATCTGGATTTAGATATCTCAAATCCAAAACATGACAGCTTCACATGGTAGAAATTGGAATATGGTTCACCCATAAGGTAGGTGTCAGTCTTGTCCCTAACACTAGCATTATACAACAGTAATTCAGCTAGGTGGTGCAGTGGATATAGGGCCTGGAGTCAGGAAGACATCTTCCTGAGTTCAAATCCAGCCTTAGACATGACTGAAAGGGTGCAACAACAACTTATATTATTACTAAAAGTCTCTCAGATAAAATGCACTCATTTCCCAAGGTATTTCAAAGTATATAGGAATTCTGAAAAAGCATTTCCCAAATTTAAATGCCAGTAGGACAAATTTGATAAAATGGTTCCTACTGGGGGAAACTGGGTAGCTCAATGGATTGAGAGCCAGGCCTGGAGATGGGAGGTCCTGGGTTCAAATGTGACTTCAGATACTTCTTAGCTGTGTGATGCTGGGCAAGTCACTTGACCCCCATTGCCTAGCCCTTAACCACTCTTCTGCCTTGAAACCAATACATAGTATTGACTCCAAGAGGGAAGGTAAGGATTTAAAAAAATAAAATGGTTCCCACTGCTTACCAGTGGTAATAGGGAGGCTAGCCATTCAGTTCAATTCCACCAACATTTAGAAAGCCCACCAGAGAGCATGCCTTGAGAGAACTTCTTCCCTGAAGTCCTGCCATTGTTTGGTGACTGGTTCTCCTGGACAGCTCCAGTCATACTTCACTTTTCTCCCTACTCTAGCCTGTTCTGCTGTTCCATGCATAAACTCCCCACACCTCCCAGTCCCAGGTCCCAGTACTCAAAAGAAAAATGAACTGAGCTATGTTTAAATGAATTCTGCCTTTGCTTCTGGCTGGGATGTCAATCCATTCCCCCAGGACCCTACTCACCATTCCCATATCATTCTGGTGCCATGTGCTCTTCTCCTGGCACCACTTTCCTATGTCTGCTTTCCCTCCTATTAGATTTTGAGTTTCTTGAAAACAGAGATAATATTTCCTTATTTAGTAGTATCCCCAGTACTTAGTGTAATGCTTGGCATATAGGAAGCTAGTTAGACTAGAAGATCTCTCAGGTCCCTCCCAACCCCTCCTGCTTTAGATATATTTTTTAAAATCCTAAAATTATCTTTGCAGCTGTGCAGAAGAGAGATTAGAGAAGGGAGAGGTTGAAAGCTGGGATACTAATTAAGAGGCTAAGACTATTATCCAGGTGAGAAGTAATGAGAACCTGAAATAGGGTAGAGCTTAGATGGAGAGAAAGGGAGAGGTAGAAAAGATGTGGTAGGCTATAATGGACAAAATTTGGATGTATGGGCAAGGAGGGGGAAGATGAAAGGAAGATTCCCAGGCTCTGAACATAAGAGGGTAATGGTGACCTCAACAGGAAGAGGGAAGCTTCGTGGAGGAAAGGTTTTAGGATGGAAAATGATCAATTCTGTTTTGAATTGTTGGGTGCTGATAGAACAGCACCTTATAGAGGAGAAGGTGCCTAGTAGGCAACTGACAAATGTAGAAGAGAAATAGACAATAGCTTGGGAGTCATCTGTATGGGGATGATATTACAACCATGGGAGCTGAGAAGATCATTAAGGCAGAGAATATAGAGTGTGTGTGTGTGTGTGTGTGTGTGTATGTGTGTGTGTGTGTGTGTGTGTGGTTGTAGTAGTAGTAGTAGTAGTAGTAGTAGTAGTAGTAGTGATTCTAAGACAAAAGGTGAGGGTTTTTTTGTTGTTGTTATTGTTGTTTTTAAGATCATTGGTTGTCTTAAGGGAAAATGGTTTCAGAGAATGGTGGAGAGAGAGAGAGAGAGAGAGAGAGAGAGAGAGAGAGAGAGAGAGAGAGAGAGAGAGAGAGAGAGAGAGAGAGAGAGAGAGAGAGAGAGAGAGAGACCAAAATGCATAGGCTGGTTGTGCAGAGAGTACATGAGGATTGCAAACATTTCTTTTAAGGAGTCTGGCGGGGACAGACTGACCCTAGCATTCCAGTTCCCAAAACTAGATGAGATCTTAAGTGACTCAGTTTCAAAAAATGACAATTAGAACTCTCAATTGTATTCCTCCTTTGTCCAACTAGATTGCTGTTTGTAAGCTGAGATTCAAGAAGTATTAAACCTGAGAATTATCTTTTTTTCTTGTTCTTTCTCATCATTCACTCAATTTCTCTATCCACTAAAATATCAAGAATGATTTTCAACCTTAACTTCCTAAAGACAATCTGTTTCTAAAAGGGAATTAAATGTTAACACAAGCATCCTTTCTTCCAAATTTGGAGAACTACATTTATCTCAAGAATCATTAGGATAAAAGCAAAGCTAATAGTCTGAGTTAATTCCAACTGGTACCCAGACATTCTTTGGTCTAGACTAGTAACACCTCAAGATTGTATGGGAAACTTCTCATTTCATTAGGCTTCTGTACAAGAACAAAAACTACAGGCTTGTTTCATTTTACACAATAGACATGTACCAGACATGTTGGTTTAAATAGAATCATACTTTAAATGTATTAGGAAAGTCAACTATTTAAGAAGCCTTGGAGACACTTCTTGTAATTTTGGGTATTTTCAAAATCATCTTGTATTGTTTTAAAAATTTGGATTTTAATTTTTTTTTCTTAAAGTGGGCAGGATGCTGGATTTTCTAGCATAAAATCTGACACTCTCATTAAGTCCTCATTTCTTTCTATTAGCAGAAACTTGGAATGAGAAGGGTCTATACAAATACTTTATATGGTATATTATCATTAAAACAGCCCCACCACCTTCAAACTACTCATCACAATTCTTAAGCAATAAGCTTCTTTTCACAATCTTTTAGTAAATCAACATAACCTGAACAGACTATTTAAAAAATTCATCTAAGGAGCTTATTAAAAATGCTTAATCTTCATTTACACTATTAACTTAGTCTATCACTCTTCAATCTCGCACAGAGATCGTGACTATACATTAGACAAAATCCACTCATGATCTTGCTGTTCCTACACAATGTAATTCAACTTCCTTTTTGGGACTCTATTGACAAGATAACCACAACAGACCAAATCTCCTCTTCATCTTAAATCTTTTCCTCTCCCACTCATTCCATCTCTTATCTCTTACTGAAACCTATCCTTCTCTGATGACAGATCCTCCTTGGCCCACCCTTTCTAGTACTGGCTGCACCCTCACTCATTCTCTGTTCATGGTTGGGGAGAGAGATAGAAGACTCTTTGCTTCCTATTACCACTTTTTAAAAAATCCCTACCTTCTGTCTTTGAATTACTTCTAAGTATTGGTTCCAAGGCAGAATAACAGAGAGGGCTAGGCAACTGGGGGTAAGTGGCTGGACTGTGTAACACAGCAAAGTATGTGAGGCTAAATTTGAATTCAGGATCTCCCATCTCCAGGACTGTCATTTTATGCACTGTTACCTAGAAGCCTCTTCCTCGTGCCCCTTACAGATTCTCCCACTTCCTCCATCACTCAGTAACCTCTCTTCCTCTGAGTTTCATGCTATTGATATCTACCACCCAATCAAAATACCGGTAACTATTGCCTACAGATCCCCAGATCACAGGTCTTTCTTCCTCAATGAGTTTGGTATCTAGTTTACAATTTTTCTGTCCTCCCCAATTCCTGCCCTCATCATACACATGATTTCCCTTCAAATACCCTAACTACTCATTTCTTTAACCTACTCACACCCCTAAGCTCCATCTCACCTCAGCTACATACAAAGATGGTCATAACTTTGATCTTGAGGTCACCAACAAATGAAATTCTTTTATCTGATCATAATCTATTGATTTTTTTACCTCTCGTCCTTTCTTATATAACTATTCTTTCTTTATACAATGATCTTCAATCCCTTGATCCTTCAATACCATATGTCCAATATCAATTCACTATCAGATATCATTCTCCACAGTTGCTCTTCCAAACCTTTCCATTCCTCCTCAAACCTCTTATGGTCCACTCTCTCTGCTAGAACTTTGTCCTATGTTTTACATAAAAAATTGAGGTCATTCATCATGAGCTCCTTCTTCTCCCTTCCTCCTCATCTCCTATCACTCAGGTATCTTCTGTCACTCTCTCCTTCCCCCGTCTCACATAATAAAGAGAACTTTCTCTTTACAAAAGCTACCTCCTCTGCTTGTTCAAATGATCCCATATTTGTTTCCATGTAGTCTTCCCTGATAGACTGTAAGTTCCTTGAGGACAGGAACTTTCTTTGGTCTCTTTCTGTATTCTCAGGCTTAGCACAGTGTCTGTCACATAGTAAGTCATTAATAAATGTTTACTGAGTGATTGAAATCTCATTTGTTGTTCTTCAGTAAATTTTTCAGTTGTGTCTAACTCTCTGTGATCCCATTTGGGGTTTTCTTGGCTGAGATACTCGAGTGGTTTACCATTTCCTTCTCCCATTCATTTTCCAGATGAGGAAACCAAGGTAACCAGTTAAGTGACTTGCTCAGGGTCACACAACTACAGGTATCTGAGACTGGATTTCAGATCCTCCTGATTACAGGCCTAGTACTCTATTCACTCCACTACCTAAATGTTCCTGAAATCTCATAAAAAACCTGAATTTAAAATAGTGCCTTTGACCCCTAAATTCTATGTATCCTTCATTATTCTGGTCACATACTTTGCATAATTCTGCCACTTGACAACTGTCCTCTTTAAAAAATTCTTTGTAAAGTCTTGTATAGTCTTTGAAAATACTTGCCTATGGTAGAGAAGTCTCTTCTGATAATGTTATATACTCTACCACTGGGACTTATCTATTCAAAGCCATTTTAAAGTGTATGTGGGCTCTCTCTCTGTCTCTGTCTCTCTTTCAGTCTCTCTCTCCCTCTCCCTTTTGTTTTCCTTCTCCCTCACCCTCCTCCTCCTCCTCCTCCTCCTCTCTCTCTCTTTCTCTCTCTCTCTCTCTCTCTCTCTTTCTCTCTCTCTCTCTCTCTCTCTCTCTCTCTCTCTCTCTCTCTCTCTCTCTCTCTCTCTCTCTCTGTGTGTGTCTCTCTCTCTCTCTCTCTCTCTCTCTAAGTTTCCCTCTCCCTCTCCCTCTTCCTCCTCTCTCTCTCTTTCTCTCTCTCTCTCTCTCTCACACACACACACCCCAGGAGGAGAGTTTCATTATGAGAATTTGTAAAATGTAAAATGAGGAGTTGGATTCGATGACCTCCAAAATTCCTTCCCAAATTCCAAAACTCTCTATCCTAATAATGACTTTCCATAATTCTTTTTACAAAAGCACTGAAGGTTCACATTCAGACAACATACAACTCCTTTCCTCAGAACTCCCCCAAGGCCGGCGCATTGCTTTATGCCGTATTTTGATTGTAAAGGACTGATAACTGCTCACTGGTAGATCTTTGAACTACGGTGGGTGGGCTTTGATGGTATGACCCCTGGGAGGGGGGAAAGAGTCTTAAAAGAAACTTTTCTAGGATTTCACTATGGGATAGTGTGTAGTGCTGCATAAAGGCATGCTTACATGGAGTTTCACAGGATTATAGGATTTAGAGTTGAAAGGAACTTTACAGGTCATCTAATCCAATTCTTCATTTGACAAAGGAGGAAATTGTGTCTCTCACTCAAGGAGATTCAGTTACCAGACTTCTCCAATGACCTTGTTATGAAAATGCTTTATGAAAAAATAACACTGAAGGTCAAGCTATAACCAAACAAAACTGTAATTAGGAATTCTTATTCCTGGGGAAGATTCAGTGGAGGGGAAGGGGAGAAATGCAGAGAATAGCCTAATTCTGATCGAAGGGAGAGGTGGGACACCCCATCCCCAGAAAGTATGGCCTGTTTTCTCCTGGAGGTCTTGAGAGAGGCAGGTCTCAGTGATGGTAGCCCAGAGTGGTGGCTGAGGGACAATCAAAGTGAGCAAAGTCTTAGGAGACATAAAGATTGAGATAATTCCAAGGAAAGAGAATTCTCTCTCCTATCCTAGAAGAAATGTGTTATCTCTTCCCCAAGAATATCTCTATCCCCTGTCATTCAACTTCATAGCCAATAATCCTGCATGTTTACTTTTATTGCCTCTAACTAAAAAAAAAAATCCAACCTCTTACTTTCTTTTTGAGTGATAATACATTCATAACTCAGTGGAATTGCTTGTCAGCTCCAGGAGGGAAGAGGGAAGAAGGGAGGGAGACAACATAAATCATGTAACTATGGAAAAATATTTTTAAAAATTATATTAAAAAACCCCTTACCTTCCACCTTAGAACCAATACTTAGTATTGGTTCCAAGGCAGAAGAACAGTAAAATGCTAGGCAATAGGGATTCAGTGACTTGCCCAGGGTCACACAGCTAGGAAAAGTCTGAGACCAGATTTGAACCTAGGATCCCGTCTCTGGGCCTGGTTCTCAATGCACTGAGCCACTATTGTCTCTAACTTTCAAAAAAGTACACATTCCTTTTTCATTCTGCAGTGCAGGACCATAGCACTTCAGTTCAAAGAGTTTAGGACAGAAATGGTGATGGACCTTTAACAATAATTATGTCTAGTCACTTCCCTACTTCCTCTCCTTCTTCCTGGCCTAAGCAATTCCTGATAACTATACCTAAGCCTCAGTCCCTAGAGGTTTTCATGAGGGAAGTTGCCAAACAATTACCACTTTTGTTTGATTTCTTTTAATCTGGGAAAGTCTCTGGCTACCAGTTCCTATCAAATCCCATTTGTCTGCATTTCTAAGCCAAAAAAAGTAGCCCCTAAGCAGGAATAAATAGTATGCTATGAATTTAGGAGCAAGAAAGTGGCTCTTTTTTCCCCCCAAACCCAGAGAATGGATGGATGAATATATATAAAAAACACCGAACCTTAGAGTAATCCGGTTGGTTTCATCTGTGGTTTTCTCTCATTTTTTGGAAGTAGTCATACTTTTAGTTCTTAAACCCTTGATGGCACAAGATAAAAAAATAGGGAAAATAAGAGTAATATGTATGATTAGGAACATTAAACAAAGTCTTCCCAATGCCTCTCAATTTGGGAAAAGAAATCTAATAGTACTGAAAATGTATTCATTTTTTTCCATATGGATTTCTTGCCTGCATAGAGGTATTAAAACAACAAGAACCACTCCTGAGGTCTACATATCAGCACTAACCCTGCTTGTGCATTTTCAATAGCCAAAAGGGGAATGAACTGCAGTAAGACACTTACTGGCTGCTATTACATTTTGCCTGTCTCCAAACTATCCCTTCAAGCATTTTGAATTTTTAAAATTCTCTACCCAAACACTGCTCATTTATAGAATACTTAGCTCTACACAGTATTTCAAGCATCCTGGATGGGCAATTTTTATGCTAGCCCCAAAGGCAGAGATCCACAAAGCCAGATTACATGTGAGATGACAAAGGATAAAGGGGTCCATGGCTGTGTGGCAAGATTGGAGTTGGGTCAAGGAGAAAAGCAGTCTATTTTCAGTCTTAGGTATTTGTATCTTACAAATTTGTAAAGAATACAAATTTGTATTCTTACAGAGAAAGGGGGCTTCCTTTGGAGAACTATTTTCTGAGTGGTGTACAAGAATGCTGTACAATGTCTATCATAGTGCGTTGTTAGCACTTGAACATTCTTACTTAAAATGGAATTTTATTTGCATCTCTTTATATCACCTAAATTTCCCTCTTAATTCTTCCTACCCTTAAAGTTCCCTTCCTAGGAGGCTATTCCTTAGAACAAGTAATTGAAATCAATTTTAAAAAATCAACAAAACTAATATATTTAAACAATCTCTTATTATATGCAAATTTCCTCACTTATGAACCTTTCACTCCTGCAAAGGAATGAAGGGATATGTCTTCTTGTCTCTCTTTTCTTTTAAACCCTTATCTATCATCTTAGAATCAGTACTATGTATTGGTTCCAAGGAAGAAGTGTGATAAGGACTAGGCAATTGGGGTAGTGACTTGCCCAGGGTCATACAGCTAGGAATTGTTTCTCTTCTTTGAGGTGAGGTTTATTATTTGTTATTGTACAGCATTCATTTTCAATTTTGGGGATGAGATTTATTTTTCTGTTTAAATTATAGAAATTATTATGTATATTGGGGGTTTGGGGGACTCTGTTTATTTCACTGTGTTTTAGTTTATGTAAGTCTTTTCATACTTCTTTGATTGTGCTTTAAGGTTACTTTTTACCAAGGCTAATCCTTTTACCTGTACAACTGATCCCATTCCATCCTCTGCCCTCCAGCAGACTGCCCCTTCCATTATTCCTGTTGTGACAGTTGTTTCAATTTCTCCCTATCTACTTGCTCCTTCCCTGCTGCCTACAAATATTCCCATCTCTCCCCCATTCCTAAAAACTTCTCACTTGATCCTTCCATCCTCAATACTACCATTTTATAATCTCTTCTGCTCTCTGTGGCAATAGCCTGAAAAGTTCAATAACAATGGGAACCTCCACTTCTCTCACTCTCTTAATAACAACTTAGCGTCTGGCTTTGGACCTCATTATTCTACTGAAATTTCTCTTTCCAAAGCTGTCAGTGATCTCTTAGTTGCCAATACAATGGCCTTTTCTCAGTACTCATATTAATTACCCTCTCCTCCTTGATACTCTTTTTCTAGGGTTTCATTGTACCACTATCCTGATTTTGCTGCTACCTATCTGACTTTTACTTCTCAATCTCCTTTGCTGGATCCTCCTCCAGATTATTCCCTCTAACCCTAGGTGTCACTGGATTTTTGTCCTGGGACTTCTTTGCTTCTATCCTTCTTCACTTGGTGATCTCATCAACTCCCCTGGATTTAATTCCCAACTGTATGCTGTTCTCAAATCTTCCCTAACCTTTCTGCTGACCTCCAATCCCACATTTCCTACTGTTTTTCAGACATATTGAACTGGATGTCCAGTAGATATCTTTAACTCAACAAACCAAAAAACTAGTTATTTTTTCTTCCTAAACTCTCCCCACCATCCTAACTTCATTATTTCTGTAGAAGGCAACAGCATCCTCTCAATCCCTCAAACTCACAAAGTGTCATTGACTCCTTACTTGCTTCTTTTATCTTTGATTTCCCTATATCCAAGCTATTGCCAAGATTGATTTCACATCTGAACATTTCTCCAACATGCTCCCTTCTCTCTTCTCATACTGCCATCATTTAGATACAGGCTCGCATCAGCTCAGGCCTGGACTATTTCATTACCTTGCTGGTTGGTCTGTCTCTTATGTCTTTTCCCACTCCAGTCCATCCTCCATTCAACCATCAAAGTGATTTTTTCTAAAGTATAGATCAGACCACATCACCCACCTACTCAATAAACTCAAGTGGCTCTCTATCACCACTAGGGTAAAATACAAAATGCTCTGTTTTCCATTCAAAGCCCTTTATAACTTTCCCCCTCCTACCTTTCTAGCCTTCTCCTGCCATGTTGATCTAGTGACACTAGTCTCTTGGCTATTTTACAAACAAGACAAAACATTCCATCTCTCAAATCCAGGAATTTTCTCTGGCTTCCTCCATGTTTGGAATGTTTTCCTTCTTCTATGTATTCATTCATTCATTTTAAAATTTATTTTCTCCCTTTAGGTTTCCCTGGATTCTTTTAAGCCCTTATTAAAATCTTGTATTTTACAGGAAGTCTTTCTTAATTATAGACACTCCCTTCTTTTAATTACTCTATATTGATATTGCATACAGCTTATTTGTACATTTTGCTTCTTTGTTATCTTCCTCATTAGACTGTGAATGCCTTAAGGACAGGGACCATCTTCAATTAATCAGCTGACAAACCTTAATTAAGTGTCCAGGATGTGCCAGGAATTGTTTTTTGCTTCTTTTTATATCTTCAATGCTTAGCATAGTGCCTGGCACATTGTAGTTGCTTAATAAATGTTTAATGGCTTTGAATGTTTGAATGAATATAAGAATATTCATATTTGTTGCCTTTTAAAGCATGTCACTATCATATTCATGTAACATGATTTTTTTAGTTATTCTTCAATCAGAGGGCATTTACTGTGTTTTGATAGTTCTCTAATGACTATACTCTGGGTCTAATGGTTCACAAAATACTATTATTCACCTTTAGAAATTTTTGAGTATGAAGATATGGAACTTGTAGAACATTAAAAAAGATCCCTTTGTGATTCAACTTTTTAACACCAGTGATGTTGAATATTGGCTAGTCACGGAAATCTGAGGAAATGAAGCTGAGGATTATCCATGAGCTAACAGAGAGTCATAAGGTAGGAATGAATAGGCTATAATCAATTAAAAGTGAGAATTTATACAAGAGCTGTAATGTAAAGAATGTCAAAGAAGTGGATGACATGAACCAAGATGGTGGGCTGAGAGTGAGGAAACCAGTAGATGGTTGACATGCTTTAATAGTTATGAAACAATGTTAAGAGAAGATGAAGAGGGCCCTTAGTATATTGCACGGACTTCCTGTGGCAAATTTATGGGAATATATAGATAAGAAGTATATAGGTAGGCATGGGTGGTTTCTAGTCTTCATCAGTGAACAGAATACCATAGTGATGAGACTGGAATATTGAGGAATGCTTTAAAAACATCAATCCAAGACAAATGTGTAGTAAAAATTTACTTTGTGCAAGGGACTATGCTTTAATTGCTCTTGTTACTTTAAAAGGGATAAAAGGGAAGGCACCTAGTCATGTGAAATTCACTGTATATTTTGTGATAGTCAAGAGATGAAAACAAAGAGAATGGATACAGATTGGAGAATGGATGAACAAAATGTGGCTTATAAATGAAATAGATTATTATTGCACTGTAAGAAACAATGACTTTGAGGAAGTTGGAGAGACTTGTATGAATTAATGTTGAGTCAAATGATCAGAAAAATAATATAAATAATGACCATCATAATGTAAATAAAAAACACTAAAATGAAATGTAATGCTATGTAGTTATAATGACCAAGCATGGAAAAATGGATGATGAATGAGATGAGCTGGCTTTCCATTGGAAAGGTGAGAAATTAGGGCTGTGGAATGTTACACATACTATTGGACATGTTGGAAAACCCATTGTGTAGTAGTCAGGTATGGATTTGGAGATGATTGAGATGTCAAAGCAAAAGGCAGGAAAGGAAGGTAGTAAGGAAAGAAGGAAGGAAGGAAAAAAAGAAGGGAGATGGAGGGGGAAAAGGATGGGAGGGTAGGAGGGAGGAAGAAAAGTGAAGTAAAGAAGTAAGGGAGACAGGACATGGAAGAAAAAGGAAGGAAAGGAATAAGGAAAAAAGGAGATGAGGGAAGGAAGAGAGAAGAGGGATAGAGGGAAGAAGGAAGAATAACAAGAAGGGTAAAATAAAGGAGGAAGGAAGAAAGAATTCTATAATATTTAAGGGAAAAAAAGACCTGGCTACTATATGAAAATGGGATGTACGAACTATTTAGGAAATGCTGATTTACTAATCACTTTGGAAAAGCTCCCTAAGCTTATTAGAGAAGCTTTTAAGCAGTCTCCTCCCTCCCTGGACTAAGTCACTTGAGTACTTACAGGGAGAACTCCATCCTGTTAAATGTAAACATGAGTGATCCTTTCTCTCTTTCTAATGGAATATTCAGAGTCTTTGATCTTGGCAAACCAAAGGGATAGCCTTTAACATACCCCCAGAGATGGTACTTAATGATTAAGATGAAAAAATGACTTGCTGCACTGTGTGGCATTTTCCTTTGCTTGAGAAAAAGAGAAAAAAATGTCCAGTGGACAGGGGAGTTTGGAGTACAGGGCAAAAGAGTGTAAATGTGATGGCCATTGGATGGCTAAGATGTGAACATACGATACTGTCTGAGAGCTGTAGTTGCTTGGGCAAGTGAGACGAACAGGAACGGAACATTTTCTGCTTCAGGGGAATGTCAGGAAATCCTGTGATAAATTAGCTGGTCTGTTCTGTTTTCTCTCCTCACTTTATCATACAGAAAAGGGCTTGATTCTTCAATAATAAACCATTTAGCCTATCACATGATACGTTTGAAAAGTTAATGGGGACAGTGCACTGTTGAGTGGCCATATATTGCATTGTCTTCCCAGTAAAGAAACGTCCCTGGCAGCACTAAGGGGACAATCCTGCTGAAATGAAATTATTCATCATTTGGATCTATAAATCAAATGCTCCTAGAGGGCACTGAGATTTGAATTCATTTGGATCATTGAAGGCTCTGCCAGAGGTAGCAGCCTAGTTTTCATGACAACAATCAAAGGGGGCAGACTACGTTCCTCTAGGCTTCATAAAGAGATGACCTTTCTGTAATTTCTGGTGGCAATGGCTTGAGTCCTCATGTGTCCTCATCCTTCTAGGTCTGTCAGCCTGACTTAGGCATCTGTTCAATGCTTCTTTCTCCACAGATTTTTGGTTGAATTCATGTGACTATTGCCCATAAAGGTCTTTTGGTTATATTCTTGGATCCTACCCATTTCATTGGCTTTGCCAAGAGGCAAACCAATATTGGTTACATTGGGCAGTTCCAATGATATTTATTTGTTATCTTTTACAAAGTCCAAAAAAGAGGTATTACATTGTGTCAGAAGCATTTCTGCGCATTCTAAATCGGTTTATGATGTGATCTGAGAACATCTAACAATTCTTTCTCATTTTTGATGAAGTGTTCATCTGTCCATAGCTGTTTAGGGATTGATGGCTTTTGGATGGATACTCTATTGGTTGCAATCTATTTTATTCTTCCAAAGGTATATATTAAGATCGGTTTTGTGAAGATAGTAATGACTGCAAATGTATTTTCCCCATTTACTTCCCATTTGACTTCAGGATGCTAATACAACTCTTGACAAGTATTACCAAAGTTTTCTTCTGGATAACTTGCTGTTAAAGTATCTTGCCTGGAAAGACTTAAAAAAAAAACAAACAACCCTTTACCTTCCATCTTAGAATTAATATTGATTCTAAGGCAGAAGCATGGTAAAGGCTAGGCAATGGGGGTTAAGTGACTTGCCCAGGGTCACACAGCTAGGAAGTATCTGAGGTCAAATTTGAATCCAGGACCTCCTTTGGACATAGCTCTCAATCCACTGAACCACCTAGTTGCCCCACCCCTTTTTTCCTTCTGAAAATATGTTTTTTAAGTATCACCTTCATGTACTTTTTTCATTTGACCTCAAAACTCAAGTCTAAAGCCTTTAATCTCTATTTTTCCTCTATAATATAGTAAAAATTTTATATTTCTTTTGATCAATAACATTTTGATATTACTAGAGAAAAAACTATGAAATGAAGATACTGTTATGTGTTTTTGGTGGAGTCATTTGTCTTAATGTTATTCATCATCATCATCATCATCATCATTATTTTACTATAATTTTTTATTTGAATTTTGCCCTGGGACATGATAATCCAAAGGTAAGAAAAATTTTAAATCATGATATTAAAAGTTTGTGCTTAAAAAAGTTACTATTCATATTTTGACAGAACTTAAACTTATTCAGTAGCCTAGAAACTATAAAATAGCTAATTCAAACTGGAAGCTAGCAGATGGTTTCACTTCCTCTCCTCATCCAGCTGCCTCATGTACCCAGGGAACTTTGTGGTCTGGCTCTGTCCTCCTCTTACCTTTGTTTTTCCATTTGTGAGTCTAGCTATAGATTATAGAAAAGCCACTTAACTTGTCTGAGCCTCAGTTTCCTCATTGGTCAGATGGGGATAATATTTGCTGTAATACCTAAATCATAGAAATCTTGTGAGTCTCAAATGGGATATTAATTGTCAATCACTTTTCCAACTTTAAAGTGCTAGATAAATATTTATCCTCCTCTCCATTCTAGATAAATACAATACACATTGATTTTGGGGGGTGACCCACTGACTACATTAGGGAAGTTGCCGCAGTCATTTAACTCGATGCTTTGAAAACAAGAATTTACACCTAATGTTGATTTCAGTCCCATTTTGGATACCAGCAACTTCACTTTGTACACTGTCTATTCTAGGAAATTTAGGCAGATTGCAACTTATTTAAAACTTTTATATCCAGATGACAAAAACAATATTATATAATTAAGACATATGAGAAAAAAGGATTATGAGCCCAAGAGATATGGATTTTTACTAGTTGATGTTTAGATACTTTTCCCTTCTCTTGAGGAAATAAATCTTTCAAATTCTCTTTGAACAATTTAATTTTCATATAACAATAGGCTACAAAACCCCAAATGCCCCCAAACTATACACTATTGAATTTTTACCTATTTGACTACTATCCTTTTCTTCACAAAGCTTTCTCTATTAGATGTCAACAGCAACAAGAAATACATGCCATAGTGGATATAGCCCTGGGCCTGAAGTTGGGAAGACCTGAGTTCGGATCCAGACTCGGATGTTAGTAGTATGATCTTGGCCAAGTCACTGCAATCTCTATTTGCCTCAGTTTGCCCACACATAAAATGGGGATAATGACATCTATCTCTCAGGGTTATTATGAGAATCAAATGAGATAATGATTGTAGAGCACTTAGCACAGTACCTGATATATAGTAAATGCTAAATAAAATTTTGCTATTATTATTATTATTATTATTATTATTATTGATATTATTACTTCTTGGCTACTATTCTTGACACTGATTGAAAAGTCCTCCTTCTAAGTTTTCAACAGGCAATGAGAATCTCCTAGACACAGTTAGGATATTCGTATAGAATGTTGGTTTGTGTGTTTGTGTTGAGGTCAGGGAGAGCATAGTGAGGTTCTTTTAGCTGTGGTTTCTGTAGATGTCAGGGTAGTTATACTTTTTTTAGTAAAATGGGATCCTTCTAAAAGTTTTAATGATTTGTTTGAGGGATTTGGAAGTTGGAAATGATTTTCACAGGACTAGTCTTCACTTTAGACATCTCCTGAATTTTCTCTTTTTAAGATTTAGGTGAGGCAGCATCAGTGAGGGACTACCCTAAATTTTGGATTTTTGAGCAAAGATTGGTCTTCCATAGGATACTAGAATTAGAGTTGGAAGCAGTCTGATAGGTCATCTTATCTAACTTCCTCATTATAGAGGGGAAAAGAAATCATATGTAAGAGTTGGGCAATGGGAAGCAAACATCAAGGGGTAACTAATGTAGGAAGTCAAATGGGAAAACAGAGGCTTCCAGAGAAGAATCCTCATGGGTTGGGAGAGCAGCCAGGGCAGCGGAGGAGCTCAGGCCTGGTCTAGCACATGGAGATTAGTTGATAGGAGTAGAACCTGGATAAACAAGATTTTAAGAAGAGCCAAAGGTTTCAGGAAATACAAGGAAAAACAAAAACAAATGAAAAATCATTTCCTTGGGCTGACTGACAGTTGTCAGTGTGTGCACTCCAGGGAGACACTGTGGATTTTCTTTTCCTGACCCTATTTCCCCTTGTTCCTTAAAAGGGTACTACTGTCAGATGAAGACAATCACATGTAATTTGTCTCTTCCTCAACTTTGAAATCCCAGCATTCCCTGCACTTCTCAACATTTGAGAAGTTAGTGAAGTACTGCCTCCAAAAGAAGTCTTCCTAAATTGATTTGAGAAGAATGAATGGTATTCCCCAAAGGTTGGATTTAGAACTTCCTTCCCTGTTCTCCAGACTCATATTTTTATTCTAGATCTGTATGTAATATAATATTACATGTATATTACATATACACATATTTTTATCTGTCCATCCACCCACCCATCTATCTATCTATCATCTATCTATCTATCTATCTATCTATCTATCTATCTATCTATCTATCTATCTATCTATCTATCCACCTATCCATCCATCCATCCATCCATCCATCCATCCATCCATCCATCCACCTATCTATCTATCTATCTATGTATCTATGTATCTATCTATCTCCATCTGTCTATCTCCATCTGTTTATCTATCTCCATCTGTCTATCTGTCTATCCATTCATCCATTTATCTGTCTGTCAGGTTGTCTTTCTATCTGTTTATCTGTCTAGCTATCTATCTGTCTGTCTGTCTCTGTCTCTCTCTGTCTCTGTCTGTCTGTCTGTCTCTCTCTCCTAGGTAGCACAGTGGATAGTGTTAAGCCTAGAGTCAGGAAGACTCATTTTCCTGAGTTCAAATCTGGCCTCAGACAATTGTAAGTTTTGTGACCATAAGTCACAACTCTGTTGGCCTTAGTTTCCTTATCTGTAAAATGAGTTGGAGAAGGGAGTGATAAACCACTCTAGTATATTTGCCAAGAAAACCTCCAAATGGGGTCACAAAGAGTAGGAAATGACTTGAAAAACAACTGAACAATATATATGCATATATATAATATATACTGTGCATTATATGTAATGATTCATATCCATGGACAATCCCAAGGTCTTCAAAGAAATGGTAGCAGGTGAGACACAGCATTTTAATTCCCATTTAAGGTCATCTGAGTCATCTGCCTTAGGGGACAAATTCAAGTCTTTCCCCCCAATCACCAAGTCATCATTCCTTCACATTCACTGCTCACAAAGGTGAAAAGGTGGCTGACTTCTAGCCTCAGGGTTCTCTGTGGTCCAACCTTTTCCAGTAATGGAAGATGATGATGAAAGGCAGTACAACCTTGTCAAGGCCAGTTGAATGGACAAGGAATTTAACTGCTGCTCTGCTAATCTTTAGCTGCAAAATCTCTAACAAAGCTGTGGCAGCAGTTTATTGTTCACAAAGAGGCTTAGAACAAAAGCATTGCTTTGGTCTGATTGCCTTCAAGTAGTTAAAATCCTCTACAGTTTTTTTTTTTGCTGTTGTTTTGTTTTGTTGCTTCTAGAAGAAATGGAAGTTTACAGAGACTGCCTTCTCCTTGTCTTAGCAGAAGTTCAATCTGGATTCAGCAGAAGGGGTTACACAGAACCATTCCAAACCAAAGATGTCAGGGACTCATTTCCTGTTTTTAAATCTGGTCCAAATAGACACCACAGTTGAATATTCAGAGGCTGACAATGACATTCCAATTTCTGAAATTCCCACTCTTCCATATTTCACTCCCAGCACATTTCAGGGCTGTGGGTCATTTAAAATTGAGAGTTCTGACCAAATCTTAGGATATACACTAAAAGGTCCTGGAGGAGGAACTAACTAAATTCACATCTAGCCAAAGGACTTAACCACTTGAACCACATATTCTTTCCAATCTTAGAGAATTTTCTCATCCTTGAGAACCTTTGAGTTTTAGTGAAGCTTTTACTTAAATTAATAGAGATTTTTTCCTATCTATGGTGACTGAAAAGGAATCATGTTCCCCATGATCTCCATCAAAAATGACAGATGTAATTCCAAGAAGAAAAAAGGCAGGAATTAAGAAAAGTACAACTCATGAAAAAGAAAAAGACAATAAGAAACAAAATACTTAAATGAGGAGAAAATCATGCTCAAAAATATTAGAAATAGCACCAAAAAGATAAGAAATTCCAAGAGATAAGATTAAATAATAGACATATTTGATGAAATAAAGTAGAACCATTGGAAACTTTAAAAAAAACTTGGGAAGTGATTTTAAAAATGAGTAACATTAAGATAACACAGAAAGACTGAAAATATCAGTATCTAAAAGTAGGACTAATAAAAGAGAAAGTAGAAAAGAAAACTCAGAAAAAAATTGGTTAAAAAAATTGGAAACATTAGAGGTGGAGAAGACATTTTCATAGTTAAGGAAAGGTAACCTTGGAAATTGAGGTGATCCTTTGAATATCAGAAAAAATTATTCAATCCCTGTATTTTGAAAAATTATGCAAAAACTATTTCTAAAACTATTAAAAACACTCAAAGTAGAAAAGATTTATAGAACTCAAGGCAGGAGAAACTTAAAATTCAATTCTCTCAAGCATATTACTGTCAAACTTCAAAACTACAACACCAAAAAAAAAATCTTTCAAGTTACTAGAAGGGAAAAAATGCTCATTTAAAAATGCCTAAATATGAATGTTCCGATTTTGTTATAGAAAGATAAAATGATTAGAAATGTTGAATGCAATATATAAACTACTTTTAAAGCGGGCATCTATCCCAGAATAATTTTTGCAGCAAATCTAAGTAACCTGTTGGTAAACAAAAGATGAACACATACACTTCAAAGATGTATCAGATAATTAAGGAGGAAAATGATTTACTTCAAAAGTCTTCTGAGCTGTCCTGGAACAACACTCTGGAAATAAGCACTTAGAATAGCAGATCCTTTTCTGATAACTTAATGTAATAAGTTTCCATAGGATGATTAAAAATAATATTGGTTTAATTACTGAATGATATTCCTAAGTTTGAAAGGAGGGAGAGGAAACTGTCCTACCTATTGGTCTTCATATATATTTCATCTCTAGTATCCATCCTTAGGCTTGGAATGCATCTTCCCTTTACCCTAACTTCTTAGAATTCCTAGTACTTTCTCCTCCATGAGACCTTCCCTATTCTCCACTTTCCCTTACTCCCCTTTGCTGGTATTCCTCCTTAAAATTACTTTTTATATATTTTGTTTATTTCCTCTCCATTGGAGGTGAATTCATTCTATATGTATATATGTGTGCATGGTTTTTTTTTTCTCCCCCTCATCTCCAAAAGGAAAAAAAAATTAGGAAAGGGATTAGTTGATAATTGTCTCCATATCCTCAGTACCTAGGACAATGACTAGAACATAGTGTATGCTAAGTGTACACTTGATAAATGAACTAATTTTGAAAGAAATGAAGGGATAATTGAAGGGAACTCCCTTTCACTGATCTGATAAAAACACCACTACTTCCTAAAATAATATATAAGATTTTTATAATATCAAGTGAAATGCTAATAGGCTAAGTTACAGAATTAAATAAGACAATAAAAATTTACATGGAAAACCAAATAGGTAAGGATATTGAAGGAAAAGTATTAGAAAAATAAAAAAATGAATTTGTTCTGCTAGATGGGATAAGTATGTATTAAAAAACGTAAGAACGGAACAACAAAACAAAATGGAAAACTAAAAAATGAAACTTGGCATTTATGAAGTAATAATAATAGTATTAAGAATGATAACAGTAATTATAGAGAGCTTTTTATGTACCAGGAAGTGTACAAAGTGCTTTATGATTATTTTCTCATTTTCTCTACCTTCTGGGAAGAAGATTCTTTTACTATTATACCCATTTTACAGATGAAGGAATTAATACAGAGATTACAGTAGCTTTCCCAGGATTTAGTAAACCCAAGATTGCCCCCCAAACAGGGGATAGAATCATTAATCAATAATAATATTTGGGGCAAGGTGACATAGTCGATAGAGTGCCAATCCAGGAGACAGGAGGATCTGGGTTCAAATATGACCTCAGATACTTCCTAGTTAAGTGACCCTAGCCAAGTTACTTAACCCCATTTGCCTAGCCCTTGCCCTTCTGTCTTTCAGCTATTAGAAAGTAAGGGTTTAAAAATAATAATGGGTGAGAAAATAAATTGTATTATGATTAAAAAACTCACTCATTTATATACAGTATAATATTAAATATTTCAGTCCTATTACTGATATTATACATCTGTGTATATTTAAAATGACTATTTTATTTGTAGAAAGCAGAAACTGTTTTATCCTTTGAATAAGTAGATTTATTAATACTGAACTTTGTTTTGATGGGACCAGGGATTTCACTGGTACAGAGGTCCTGGGATGGAAGTCAGCCAGTCAATCAACATTTATTAAGCTGCAACTATGTACCAGGTAGTATATTAAGCCCTGGGAATAGAAAGAAAGCTAAATGACAGTCCCTGCCCTCAGGGAGCTCCCTGTTTCATGGAGAGACCACAAGCAAACAAAACTGAACAAACAAGCTTTGTGCAGGACAAAAGGAAGATAAGCTAATGATACACATGATGATGATTTATATTTTGATGATGCACATCAAAATATAAAACTAATCCAGTATGACTTAGTGGTCTCAGTCATTTTTAATGGATTTATTTTTAATACATATTGAATTATTTCTATATTTGCATTTAGAAATAGAAGCTCAGATTAGTCCCTCGGTGTCTGTACTTCACGTCCCAGTCAAAGAATTTCTACCATCATAGAATCTATAGGAAGATTTTGGACAAGATGTGACATCTGCCATGCTCAGTAAACAGAGCGAGTTTATAATAGATGTACTCACACGTATGTGTAAATGAGTCTTTGGGCTGCTCCTTAGGAATCATTAGTGGGGACAGCTGGGTGGCTTAGTGAATAGAAAGCCAGGTCTAAAGATAGGTCTTGGGTTCACTTTCCTAGCTGAGTGACCCTAGGTAAGTCACATAGCTCTAATTGCTTAGCCCTTACTACTCTTTTGCCTTGGAGCCAATACACAATATTAATTCTAAGACAGAAGGTAAGGGCTTCTTAAAAAAGAAAAAAAAAAGCATTGCTGGGGAAGGACACTTATGATGGGGCAGAACTAGATTTTGTCCCCAGTAGCTGGGGAGCTCAAGACTGGTGCATGACTGTCTGACCATCACCAGGATAAAGGGAGGAGTTGAGAGAGTCTTGATGGACAACCTCCTCACTGGCTATTTACCAATAAGAAATGTCTTGGAATTTCCAAGGGAGGGGCTGAATAATGAGCCCCCAAATTGTATTTATGGACCTGAGAGAGGTGGCTTTGGGGACTTTGATTATCAAGAGAATTGCAAATCTTTAGTTTACTAGCTAATGCTAGCCTAATCAATAAATTGATATTCTTGTCCAGAATCCAATCTCTTGAAAATTTTAAATTTTCACAAATATGATTTAATGACATTTTTAAAAAGAAAAAACTTATCAATACAAAAATACACCAAATAGCTTGTTATAGTATATGTATGTAAAATAATTGTAGACTGAGTAAAGAAGTTATGGTATAGGAATATAATACAATATTTTTATATATAAACTAACAAATACTATAAGGAAATACCCCTCATAGATATCATCGTCTTGAGAATAGCATCTTTATTGATTTTTTCCTTGTGTCCTTCACCTTAGCACATACGAAATGTGGAATAAGTCTCTTCCATTAAATATAAAACAATAAAAAATATATATAATGATATAAAACATCAGAAAGAAACAACATAACATTCCCATTAACGGTGACTATAAAAACCAACAATAATAACATAGTTTTATATGTATATAAATGGAAAAGATCAAAAGAGAAGCAAACAATTATTTCATTAAATTTTGTATTTCCTTTATCACAATGTAAGTTTATATTGTTTATATTTTATGGTTTTATTTGGTATTTTTATTTCTTAATTTGTTTGATAATTTTCATTCCTTGAAATTATTTGATGAGTTTGTAATATAAAATGAAATACAGACAACTTTCAATCAGACCTCAATTGTTTTTCTAGGGGTCCCTTTTATTTTTCATTCTTTAACTGTAGTTAGTGTGTTTTTTAAAACTTTTCCTCTACTTGTGTCTGCCTTTAAACTGTCTGGCAAAATCAGAAAGGAATGGGATTATTCTAGAGTTAGGAGGACTTGAGTTAAAATCTGGCCTCAGACACACTCTAGTTGTGTGACCCTGGGAAAGTCATTTAGCCCCAATTGCCTAGCCATTACTGCTCTTCTGTAGTAGTAGTATCAATTCTTGGATAGGTTAGGGTTAAAAAATTAATGGGATTAGATGAAGATAATAACACCTACTCTTCAGTCCCTTTCTTTACTTTGCTTTCAAATATAATATTTGACCGTAAACAAGTTAAGTCAAGTCAAGAAGCATTTAGATGTTTACTGTATGGGGACTCAATATTAGGGATGCAAAGAAAGATCACTTCACTGATGCTCATGAGCCATCTTTCTCCTGTAGCATCCCTAATAACAGATCTTCATCACAGCAGTGGGTATTGGTGGGTGCTGCTCTGTTGAGCCCTGGAGAGGGTTGGCAGGTGGGATCACAGAGCACTGGAGAAGTGAAGTGTGTAAATAAACTGGTGGGCTGGAAGGTGAAGGAAGAATGAAGTCAATTTGGGGTTGTTATAAGGATAAGGATAAGGATTCTATGGGAAGTTCTTTCTACTTTGACTGATCATTAACTTCTCTGCAAGTTTCAACCTCAGTGAGTTGCCTAGAATTCTAAGAAGTTAAATAAATTGTCCAGCATTATCCAGTCAGTATATTTCAGAAGAAGAGGCAGCTGTGGCTCAGTGGTTAAGAGCATCAGATCTGGAATCAGGAAAACCTGAGTTCAAATCTAGCTAAGTGATATTGGGCAAATCATTGATCCTCTTATTACCTGACAAAAGTATCTACTGGAGAAAGAAATGGCAAAACATTCCAGTATCCTTGCCAAGAAAATCCCATGGACAGGTATAGATCAAAGGGTCATGAAGAATCAGACGTGATAGAATGACAATATCATTTCAGAAACAAGCCATGTTGCTGCCCTTGGGCTGACAGATCTTTAGTAATTCTCCATGCTGAGGGGGTGGAAGGGGAAGAAGAGACAAAAGGTCTCCTACTTCTATTTCAATGTCTCTCAGACCCTTCTTCATCCATCCTTCCCTCCTCCAGTCTCACCTCCATTTCCCACCCCTATCCCCAACACCCCTCAGGTTTAGATGGGGAGACAGGAAGCCAAAGAGATGGCAGTTTTCTCCATTGAGAGTCATGATTTATTGAGGGAAGTCTATTAGCAAGAATTCAAGTTCATGGGTGGTGTTTCTTGCCTAAAAGAGCCGAGGGGCACACAATTAAAAACAAAACATCTTAAATAGCAATTATAGATGAACTTTAAAAGTCAGAATTTATAGACTTGTTTGGCCTTGGGAATCAATGGAATCAAAGGCAAGCCTCTCAGGAAAATACAACTTTAAGATTCCAGTTTTAGCCACAGCAGGGTCAGGAATTACAAAAGCTGAAAGTCTCTTTGGGAGAGGAATTCATTCCCATTACACATATTTAAGATACTTACTTACAAGCATTTGAAACTGTGATTTGTAGTCGCCATGCACTGGGCTGCTATCAAAAAGGACATGAGCAAACTGTGCTTCTATTGGATTGTGTGATTTATTTTTCAGCAGGACTTTGCAATAAGTTTGAAAGATTGAGAAAAGGGAAGAGTTCATTTCTGGTAGAGCTAGGATACACGTAGGGGGCTGAGAAATGAAATGAACTTCATTTCTTCGTAGCTAGAGCTTGCAATCTTTTTGTGTGTCATGGATCCCCCTCTGGCAGTCTGGTGAAGCCTAGAGAATCATTCTCAGAATAATGCTTTATTTTTATTTACTTTTTATTTTTTTAAACCCTTACCTTCCACCTTAGAATCAATACTATGTACTGGTTCCAAGGCAGAAAAGTGGTAAAGGCTAGGCAATGGGGGTTAAGAGACTTGCCCAGGGTCACACAGCTGGGAAGTGTCTGAGGTCTGATTTGAACCCAGGTTTTCCTAACTCTAAGCCTGGCACTCTATCTACTGAGCCACCCAGCTGCCTCCAACATACCATTAATTTCTTTTTTTTTTCACTTTAAACATTTTATTTGGTCATTTCCAAACATTATTCATTGGAAACAATCATTTTCTTCCCCCCCCCCACCCTTTCCCACCACCTCTCCCATAGCCGACGCATGATTCCACTGTGTATCACATGTGTTCTTGGTTTGAACCCATTTCCATGTTGTTGGTATTTGCATTAGAGTGTTCATTTAGAGTCTCTCCTTAGTCGTATCCCCTCAACCCCTGTAGTCAAGCAGTTGCTTTTCATCAGTTTTTTACTCCCACAGTTTATCCTCTGCTTGTGGATAGTGTTTTTTAGATCCCTGCAGATTGTTCAGGGACATTGCATTGACACTAATGGAGAAGTCCATCACCTTCGATTGTACCACAGTGTATCAGTCTCTGTGTACAATGTTCTCCTGGTTCTGCTCTTCTCACTCTGCATCACTTCCTAGAGGTTGTTCCAGTCTCCATGGAATTCCTCCACTTTATTATTCCTTTGAGCACAATAGTATTCCATCACTAACATATACCACAATTTGTTCAGCCATTCCCCAATTGAAGGGCATTCCCTCGTTTTCCAATTTTTGGCCACCACAAAGAGTGCAGCTACATACCATTAATTTCAAGGTAACACAGTGAAGTAGATGGAATGAGAAGCTTAACAAAGGCTTATTGCCCAACTGAGAGACTGTTCTCACCTCTGACAGTTGCTAGCAGTGGGATTCTGGAAAGTCACTTAAAATTTTATGTACCTCAGGTCACTTCCATTAAGCCAGGGATAGTCTTTCTGGAAATCATAGAAGTCTCACCTGTTTGAATATACTTGCAGATTATTAAACATCAACGTGTTGGACGTAGGAAAGGCAAGATATCTTTTCTCATGGAACTTGGGTTTTACTCATTTTAAAAAATCCAGACATGACACCCTTGAGTATACTCAAGTAAGCATTCCCTTTTTAATCCTCTGGAATCCTCTGTGCTAGCCATCCTATATCAACACCTCTCTCCAAGGCCACCCATAACCCTTTCTTTGCCAAGTCCACCATCTTTCTCTCAGGCTCCATCTTCCTTGCCTCCTTTATAGCTGTTCATCTGCTAGTTCTCAACTTCTTCATGCCTTGGGACTGTCATATAACATGAGTGGAAGATATTTTACACTTTTAATTTTTAAAAAAATTATTCCCTCTCCCAACATTTCATTCTGTGCCATAGCTATAAGCACCTTGGAGAAAAGTGCTGGAAATTCTGTGTCAGAGGCAGTCTGTGAACAGAAGTCACTGCTGTGAAAGCTGTTAAGGAAAATTAAGTTGTCTGGCCTCAGTTACTCTCTATAAAATATTTTGAACGAGCTCCCAGCTCAGGAGCCAATGGGAATGAGGGAAATGGAAGAATTCCTTCTAAAAAAAGAAAAATAAGTTGGCAGAAAATTCTATTGCAAATAGAGAACTTAGTTACTTATGCTTTCTAAGTATAGAGAAATTCTTTGTAGCTGAGACAGTATGGTATAATAGAAGGAGCTCTGGATTAGGAATCCAAAGACTCGGTTTGAAAATATGTTTTATATGTTATTTTTGTTCAATCATTTCGGTCATGTCTGACTCTTAGTGACCCCATTTGGGGTCTTCTTGGCAAAAATACTGAAGTGATTTGCCATTTTCTTCTCCAGCCCATTTTACAGATGAGGAAACTGAGGCAAACAGGGCAAAGTGACACACCCAGGAAGATAAGTCTTCCCGACTTCAGGTCTGACACTCTATCCACTGAACAACCTGTTGCCCTTATTGTGTGACTTTTGGCTTTATGATCTATCTTCATTTTTCAACTAAGATTATGCCTCCCTCACAGAATGTGAGAATCAAATGCCATTAATGAATGAAATATTTATTAAAATTATAAAACATTGTACAGATGTAAGCTACTTCTCTCCTAAAACAAATAGAGAAAAGATGAAGGACTCCTTTTAAATGGATGGAAGGTAGGAAAATTACTTAGGATTAAGGGAAGTTACAAAAGTAGTTGAGGTTGGAGTAGGTCAAGAATATACTGATATCACATTAGGCTAAACCTGAAGACAAATGCCCCAAAAGAATTTGTTTTTAAAGTTCAAACTAGTATTCAAAATTTTTTATTGAAAGAAAATAATAATGATGATGACAACTAGCATTTATATAGCTTTTTAAGGTTGGCAAAGTACTTCATGTGCTATCTCATTCGTTCATCACAACAGTCCAGGGAGGCAGGTTATTATTATTCCCATTTAATAGATGAGAAAACTGAGACTGAGTACAATTAGGTAACTTGCCCAGGTTTACTCAGCTAGCAAGTATCTTGCTAGGTTATGATTTGAACCCAGATCTTTTGGATTCCACATCTAGTGTTCTACCCACTATGCTACCTGGTTTCCCTAGTGAAGAATTAATAAAGAGATGGTAAGAAAGGTACCAAATGGTACCAGACATATTTATTTCCTCTTGGAGTTATTTTTTCTATTTCAAAATACTAGTTAATATTTAAGTTTAACTAATTAAATAGAAACCTTTTGAAATATAAAATAAATAGAAAATTTATGGACTCAAGCAGAGATCTGAAACATCAGACAAACATTGTTAGTACATAAACCTTTCTGTTTAGACTATTGGTTTAGACTAAGTGCTTGTCCCTGCGAGCAATGTTCTTAAACTGAGAAAAAGGAATTATCAGAGGGAAAAAAGTCAGCTAGTCAAGTGCTAGGGCTGCAAAGCCATAATTATGAAGCAACATATTACATACTCTATGACCATTCATTTCGTTTTTGCTATTTCCTTTCATATCTAGCCAGGGATTTCTCAGAAGAGAGTACTTAGATCTATGTTTTTCTTCATTCATTCATTCATTCACCTTTATCAACTGTCTAAAATTTGCAAGGTTCTATCATCTCTAAACGCGTTCACAAAATTATCCTTTCTCATGAAGTTAACTTTCAAGATCAGAGAAGCTCAGAGTTGGAAAAGACCTTAGATGAACCTGTAGTCCTCCCTGTACCAGATTAGGGTTTCCCTCTTTGGTATTCCGACAAGGGAATAATCTAGCTTTCAGATGAAAAGATCCAGGCTGGGGTAACCAACCTCTTCCCAAAGCGACTCATTCTAATTTTGCAGAGATCTAATGGTTGGAAAATTTTTCAATGCCAAGCTCAAATCTGCCCTACTGCAACCTCTACTGTTCCCCCTAAAACTTTTCCTTTTTAGGCTAGACTTGCTAGTTCTTGAAATTGTCACTTAGATGATATTGTCTAGTTCTCTTGCCGTGGCAGTCATCTTCTAAAATGTTCTGAATAGGGGGCAGCTGGGTGGCTCAGAGGATTGAGAGTCAGGTCTAGAGACTGGAGGTCTTGGGTTCAAATATGACCTCGTACACTTCCTAGCTGTGTGACCCTGGGCAAGTCACTTAACCCCCATTGCCTAGCCCTTATCATTCTGCCTTAGAACCAAAAACACAGTATTGATGCTAAGATGGAAGGCAAGTGTTTTAAAAAATAAAATGTTCTGAACATAATATTCTAAATGTCATCTAAAAGGAGCAGAACATTGCCCTCATTCTACATGTATACCCCTATTAATACAGACAAAGACTGTGGCCACTGTTAGCTTAGTGGCCACCATGTCACGCCTATTTCTTTTTTAGTCACTTGCCACCTATTTATGTGTGCCAAGCACTTTTCCTTTGGCCTTTTAGTGCTGAGCCTGCAAAGCCCAAATTATGAAGCAACATATAACACACCATGGTCTCCATTCTACTCTTTGACCATTCATCTCTTTTTTGTTCATTCCTTTCATCCTCAGATCTCGCCGTGATTGTGTTTGGCGATTATGGTATTCTATGATTCCCAGTCTTAAGTTGAATGAAAATATCAGAAGTCACCCAGTTCAGAGTTCAAAATAGTTATAAATCAGATCTATGGTGAATATTAGTAAATAGTCAAAGGCTATTCAAAATGGCATAATAGGGAAAGCAGGAACCTGAATGGGCCGTACAAAGAGTGCATTCAATGAAAAGATTATGGTTTTGCAAAGGAACACAGATCAAGAGCTGGGGTACCTCCTGGCATTCCTTGTCTGGACAAGCCTGCAGTTGAAGTTGCAACAGGTCACTTAAACTCTTTGCATATCACTTGTTTTGCCTCTATAAACAGGATTTTACATCTGCTCCCTTCTTAAAAAGAGATGATAAAAATAGAATAGCTAAAAACCAGCACAGCATGGAAGGGCAAAAACAGTTCTAGGTAAACATAATGCATTTGTATTTCTCCTAGTGTTTATAGTTAACTGCACCAAGAAAACACAGAGCAAGATGCCAGATAGGAAGAACCACAAGTGTCACACACAGCTATAGAAGCTTCAGCAAACCCTTGCCCATGATGCTGTTTCAGCTGTTCATAGGTTTCAGTCTGTAGGGGCTTTGCAATCCTGTGGTCTTTTAATGCTTCCAGAAGGGACATTTAGTTCCAGGAACAACTGTAAATAATCAATCCCAGAAGGAACAAGACAGCCTCCATGAATGCCTTAAAGCCCCGAAGGATCTCAGATTCTTGGAGTGGCCTCTATGATGCCTAAACTGACAGATGGCTGGCATTTCACAAATATGACTGGAGACATTACCCCTGTAGGATAACTTACTTATGCCTAGGAGGCACTCAGGACAGTTAATAGTCATTCAAGGATCTCTGCACCCAAAGGACAGGTTACTACCAATAGGTGTCCTTTTTCCTTTGATGTCAGAACATACTTTAGGGGTATTTGTCTCTTACTAAATAGCATTGTAAATTCCTCACATTTACTGGGGATATTTTCTTTCTCTTTCTTCCTCCCTCTCTCCTTTTCCTTCCTTCCTCCCTCTCTCCTTCTTTTCCTTCCTTCCTTCCTTCCTTCCTTCCTTCCTTCCTTCCTTCCTTCCTTCCTTCCTTCCTTCCTTCCTTCCTTCCTTCCTTCCTTCCTTCCTTCCTTCCTTCCTTCCTTCTTTCCTTCTTTCCTTCCTTCCTTCCTAATAGCAATCCACTCTACTTCCAACCTGGACTTTCCTTAGGTAACCTGGTACCACTGATGCTGGGAGCTCAGAATATCAATGTTGAACTTATTGTGAACATCCAGTTGTCCCTTGCGGTTCAGAATTTCTAAGAGCTCAAGAGATCTTCCAGCTTCCATTGAAGTGGGAATTACAGGTATTTTCCACTATGCTTATTCATTTTTCATTTTTAAAAGTTGATCTTGGTTTCTTCAGCTCCTGCTGAAGCATTTGATGTTAATTTAAAAGTTAAAAAGTTACAGAAAACAGAACTAACATCTTTTTTAAAAAGTATATAAAAAGTATGAGGCACAGTTTGCTTTAAAAACAGAATAGGGAGGAAAGAGGCATAATAAGTTCTGCCTTATTTAGTCTATAAAGAGAATTACTGGCCATAGAGTAGGATTGGGAAGATTCACCAAAGTAACATAATGTCTGTTTTGCAAAGACCATCATTGCTCTTAAAACCATTCCTTATTTCTATCCACTCCATGCATAAAGAAATACAAGATGCTATTTCACCAGAGTAAGGTTTTCTGTCATTCATTATCTCTCAGCTTTGACACAAATTGCAAATATTTTACATGCCAGTTCACATGGAAAGATTCTCAAAGGCTCAGAACCTCTCCAGCAAATGAGAAGTAGGGAAGTGGATATGGGAGCAAGTGTTCATTTTCTAGGGATGGATATTTACAACAATAATAAAATTTTATTTTTATAGTGCCTCACTACCATTTGCAATCTGGGCACTTACTACAAATGTGGAATAGTCAAAATAGCATTTAAAATACTATAAAGACATATCAAAATATCATAAAATCAAAGCACATGATATCCTGTATGCCTCCATTAAAAAAAGAAAAGGAAAAAAGGAATCTGTTTTCTAAGAACCTAAGTCTACCACCCATAACCAAGAATGGAAGCACTCCCCTGGGCAAGTTAAGGATAAGAAGAAAAAAATCTTCAAGCCTCTAAACTTAGCATATTTGCTTTCTTCCTGAGACCAGAGATTTTAACTCTCTGTTTACCAGTGAAGTAATTATTACTCTGCTTGGACATTTGAAAATGACAGATTGATGTTACTGTCATTGTATGGTCCACTGCAAAGACCACTGGATCCTGGATTCTAGTTTCAGCTATTCTATGAATTATCTCTAGCAAATAATTTCATCTCCTTGGACCTCAGCTTCTTCATCTGCAGAACCACTAAAATTCTTTTTTAAAAATTTTATTTCATTGATAAATTAAGAGAATTTTCCATGGTTACATGATTTATGAACAACTAAAATTCTCAGGAAGCAGCATTTTTAAATTTTAAAAGAATTTAAGTGACATCCTAATTATAGCCAAAGGATTCTCTTGAACATTCCAAAGTCCCTAGAAATTCCTGGCCCAGGTACCCATACCCACTTTTGGGAACCCATTATTCAGCTCCTCCTTTGAATATCCCAAGACATCTCCAATTGGCAAAGAGCTCATTAGGAGGTGGTCCATCAAACCTTCAACCATCCCTACACCGACATGTGGACTGGCAACGATGTGCCAAGCATGCTGGGAAAAAATAATTGTGAAAGGAACACCTTCATAAGGACGAAGAGAATGCAAAAATCTGCAGCCTGGACGGTGCCTGAGCTCCACAGAAAATCTCTGCTGTACAAAAAGAGCTTTTGGCCTTTCTCCTCAAAGACTCTACTAGGGGAATTCATAGAGTACGTGAAAAATAAAGACTCCCATCTGTGAAGGGTTTTATTAGGTTATCTCCAAGGCCTCACTCAGTTCTGAGAGGCAGCACCGGGTGCTGAGAGGAACATTTTACCACAGAGCTGACCCTGCTGGGGTAGAATCAGCCTGGCCTTTGGTGTGAAGATGATCAGTGGTGCCAGATTCAACTCGTGCCAGGGAGAAAGTTCCGACAGTCTCTCTGGAGTGAGAGTTTTCCGCAGTAGCCGCCTTTGGGTATCATTTAGCTTCCGCCTCGCCTGAATCATAGAATCATCCACGTAGGTCTAGATGGAGCCTTTGAGGTCCATTTCTCACCTTTTCGGGGACTAAAGCCCCGGAGGACAGATGAAGTCATTGACGGGCGGCTCATAGCTTCAAAGTGTCCAAGGCAGAATTTTGTCCTTGATCTTCCGGATGCCAGATCTCGCTCCCGACTGCGGTACTTCACTGCCTCACAATCCCTTGTGGAGAAGGCCCTGGGCTAGCACTGAAGGACGCTCCCTCCCCACTGCTTTGGTGAATACAAAACTAGGGACTGAGAAAGTAGAGAAAACGAGGCAAGGCGGGGGCAGTCAGTGAGCCACTATGAAAATACTCGGACTTCGCCTACAAACAATTCACAGAGAAATGGAATCTGAAACAAAGTTTTGAGGAAGGGAAGCAATATGGAATCTTTTTTTTTTTTAACCTTTACATTCCATTTTAGGGTCAGTACTGTGTATTGGTTCCAAGACAAAAGAGTGATAAGGGCCAGACAATTGGGATTAAGTGATTTGCCCAGGGTCACCCAGCTAGGAAGTATCTGAGGTCAAATTTGAACCCAGGACCTCAACCCACTAAACCACCTAGTTGCCTCTATTTTTTTTTTAAACCCTTACCTTCCGTCAATACTGTGTATTGGTTCCAAGGCAGAAGACTGGTAAGGGCTAGGCAATAAGGGTTAAGTGACTTGCCCAGGGTTACACTAATTTTTTTTTTTTTAAACCCTTACCTTCCGTCTTGGAGTCAATACTGTGTATTGGCTCCAAGGCAGAAGAGTGGTAAGGGTAGGCAATGGGGGTCAAGTGACTTGCCCAGGGTCACACAGCTGGGAAGTGTCTGAGGCCAGATTTGAACCTAGGACCTCCAGTCTCTAGGCCTAGCTCTCAATTCACTGAGCTACCCAGCTGCCCCCTCACTAATTTTTTTAAAGACTTATATAGAATACTTTAGAATTTGCAAAGAACCTCATATACTTGTTCTAATTGGAGTTTCATAACGGCCCTAGGGGGATCAACTCCATAATAAAATGAGAAACTTTTTAATAATAAATAATAATTGATTAATAAATAAAATAATAATAATGAAATGAGAGATTTTTTCTGTGATGTCCCAGATCTTCTATTTCTTAGACTTTCCTCACTTTTCACACCCCTGCTGTCTCCAGGAATCTAACCTAAGCCCTTCTGTTGTGGGAGAAATTAGTCTTGAAAAACTATTTAATACTAAGGTATCAATAACTAATGAAAAAAAAAACCTCTTTCAACAATATCTTCAGGAGTGTTGGTTGGTTGTTATTAGAAGTATGTCTGGGTTAAGACAATCCTTCAGCAGGGCTAATTTTTTTAAATTAATTTTTAAAAATTTAAACCCTTATCTTCCATCTTAGAATCAATACTGGGTATTGGTTCCAAGGCAGAAGAGTGGTAAAGGCTAGATAATGGGGATTAAGTGACTTGCCCAGGGTCACACATCTGGGAAGTGTCTGAGGCCAGATTTGAACCCCGGACCTCTCATTTCTAGGCCTGGTTCTCAATCCAGTGAGCAACCCAGCTGCCCCTAAAAGGACTAAATCTCAAGTAGTGAGATTTCAGGCATTATGGTCTCTTGAAATGAATGATCCTTTGGGAGGAAAGTCAGCCTTCTCAGGAACCTCCTTTTCTCATCTTTTGAGTAATCCTAGTAGGTAGGCTTCCCATAACTACATTTAATGTTGGTCTTGTACTTCACATTGGAACAATTCTGAAAGACTTCCAATAGCCCCAGATGCTCCATGATCCCAGCACAGATGTCCCCAGTCCCACAGGAAGCAGAGAGGGTTCCAAGTTCTCTGGGATGATCCAGTATTTATCGCAGCCAATCAGACAGTCATTCAGTTTAGCCTACCTGATCACCTGAGAATCCACAAGATGGCACATGAACATCTAATAGAGCACACAGCTTGAGTGAAGATAGACTTGGTGAATGAGTGATCGATGAGATGAACTGAACTGGAGACAAGCTGAGCCTCTAGACTGGGCTGTTGAAGGACCCTGTCACCATCCACCAGTCCTGGTTTGTGTCTACACTCCAGGGTCCATCCTCTGGTCCACATGGACTAGAATGATCCTTGGAAAGAGAGAAGCATGGCAGCATCCCTTCTGTCTTTCACTCCTATCTATCATGCGGGTTTGCTTTTCTTTGTCTTAATGTGGAGTTCATGGCCCCCCTAAGGAGCCTGTAGAGAGATTTCAAGGAGTACATGAACTTGGATGGGAAAATGGATCAGCTTTATTGAAATATAATTGTTTTCTTTTGCAATTTTAGGCAGCTTATTTTGGGCATTTAAAACAACCCTGAGAAGTGGTCCAGAGGCTTCACCAGACTGCCAAAGGGGTCTGGGTCACACAAAAGGGCTAAAAAACCTTGTTCTATTGAATAGAAACACAGAGCTAACAATAGTTTCTTTCCCTCCACATGGAAATCCTTCCAAATGGATTAGAGAAACCAATAATGTAACCTTCTGGATATTTAAACAGCATTTTAAAATGGAGATTTGCTCCTAGATAATTTTTTTTTGGTTCCATAATGAGCAAAACAGAGACTCTCGTAGCATAAATAATGCTGTATATATTTATGGACACACAGCCTCTGCTGTCTCACATAAAACATTCTCAATGTGCTCAGTGTAGGGAAATTAGATATTATTTCCCTTTACAAAGTTTCAGTTTGGTAAAATCTCTTATGCCATAAGCAATTACCCAAAGGATCTATGATTTCATCAGAGTTGGAAAAAATGTTTTCCTATAATTGCTACTTTTTATGGAGATGAATGATCTAGCACAGAAGTGAAAAATAATCAATCTACCATTATTAAGTACCTTATTAATGCTAGGCACTGCAAAGTCCTCTCTGTCATTTAATTTTAACACCTGGATTCATAACACTGACTTCAGATTTGATAGTTTTGTGATTGTGGGTGAGTCACAACATCTCTGAATCTCAGTTTCTCTGTATTTAAAATGAAGATAAAGTCTGTTTCCCTCTTTGTGACCTTAGACAAGTCACTTTACCCATCTGGGTTTCATTTTTCTCATCTGTAAAATCATGGGGGTAGACTAAACACCCTCTTAAGTCTTTTCCAGATTTAGGATCTTGTTTCCTACTCATAAAGCTGAGGAGTAAAGGACCTTAAAGAACTACAAAACAAAACACCATGAAGTACGTTTCTGTAACAGTCTTAACTTCATCTTTGCCAAGGACTAAAGAATATGCTCTTGGATTTAGCTGAAAAACTTAGGGAGGTGCCTGAAGAAAGGAAAGATTAATTGATTAGAAAATTAATTAATTAGCCACCAGAAAGCTAACTTGAACTCAGATCCAAATGAGCAGCATTTAGTATGTCTCAACTTTTTATAGCATAGGTTTTTTTTTAATTAAAAAAAATACCAAACTCTTATCTTCTGTCTTAGAATTAATAATAATTATCAGCTCCAAGAGTGGCAAGGGCTAGGAAATTGGCATTAAGTGACTAGCCCAGAGTTGCACAGCTATGAAGTGTCTAGATTTGAATCCAGAACTTTGATTTCAGGTTTGGCTCTCTACAGCCATTGAGCTGCCTAGCTGTCCCTACCAAATGCTTTTAAATCTATGGGACTTAAAAAAAAAAAAAAACCTCACAAAGAGCAAATTAGTACACTTTGTCACTTAGTAGGGGAGCTGCAAACCCCTCAGAAACAGTCACAAATAATATAATGTCTTTATCAACAAAAACACAATTTCCTGCAGTTTCTATATAATTCAAATTCAGTTAGATAATGCAAAATGGATTAAGGTGCAAGAGGTCAAGATGGCACATTTTATGGAAATAGGAATGTCTATCTGGTTAGAAAAAAATGAATAGGACCATTCCTGGTAGCAAGAAATACAGATAAATGTAAAAGAAAAATACAAATTAAAACTTTTGTGATTTCTTTCTTATGGCCCCTTTATAGGTGATAAAAGATTATCATCAGAAGCCTGTGGATTCTTCCACATAATACTCCATATGTATTCTGTCAGGCTCAGTTTAAATGCATGCACAGGGAATTTTAAAATCTATTCATAGTAATGAATGCTGTAGTTAAGAACGGAAAACAGTTTTAGTCATTTAAAACTCGGGGGGAAAAATCTCCTTTAGGGCTAAACATTTCATGTTTGGTCTCTGTTCAAAAGCAACTTATTTTTGGAAACTTGCAGGAAAACCCCCCCAACACTGACAATAACTACTAAACTCTTCTGGTCTCCCAATAGAAGAAAATGTTAAAGGTGTACTTTTTCTACCCCCAAATGCTTCTATTTTTATTTAAAGTAATTAAGTAATAGCTTGAGTACTACCAACTCTTGTGATGAGGCTCTGTGGGGCAACCAGGTGACTGGCAAATTGAAAGCTAAGAAAAGAACACAAGCTCGTAAAGTCCAGAGGATCACAACCCTAGGGCTGGAAGGGACCTCAGAGACTACCCAGTTGGATCATCTCTCTTTCTAGATGGGAAATGGAGACTCAGAAGGAGAAAGAGTCTTTTCCAAGGTGACACAAATGTAGTATAGAGAGACATTTGAACTCTGGTCCTGGAATGCCCTTTTCCTTCTAAACTACGCTTTCTTATCCAAGACTGTCCGGAAATGGATTATATTCTTGTTATAAAATTTCAGCCTTTCTAAATTACAAAATTCCTGGAGAGTTAAATCTTGAAGACTATCTACCAAGGAATATATTTTTTTTTGACATGACGATAATTTAGTAGGGTGTGGGTGTAGAGGGGTTGTGTTCTGCATTGGCAGTACCCACATCAATGAAAATAAAGAGCTTTTGAAGTTGAGAATATTGAAGCCTCCTATTTACTAGGTCACTAAATTTACAATAATAAGGTTGGTTTTGCCAAGTTATTATTTGCAAATAATATTCTGAACAGAATAGTAATGCATTTTTCTCAGAGAAGACACGCAATACATTCCTGGAATTATGTATGTTTAGCCACTATTTGTTAAGGGACATGTATACCTCAAATTGAACTCTAAAGTTCAGATATATCCAAGGGGAACTTGAAAGGCTCTGTTTGTCAGTTGAAGGCCCCCAGGAAACTCTAAAATTGAACTTTGCCATTCAGTAGAGTGGAAAGTATGGTAGGAGTTTGGAGTTAGAGAACTGGGATTCAAATCCACCTCTGTCACTGAGGACCTGTGAAATCACAGGCAAGTCACTCAGCTTTCTGGGTTTTAGCTTCTTTCATTTATAAAATAAAGGAGTTGGTACATTACAGTTGATATGAGAAATGAGAGCCACTAATCGATTCCTAATGGCCACATATTGGCTTAATTTCAAAATGAAATAAGATCTTTGTTTTATTGTATTTTTTATTTTGTAAATATTTTTCAATTATATTTTAGTTTGGGACTCACTCAAGAATGTGCCCCATGCTTGATACATCTGGACTGGGTGAACTCTAAGGTCCCTTCCAGTTCAAAATTTATAGTCCTTTGAGATGTCTTAAATAGTAATGCATTCCTTATGCAATAAAACCAAAACTTCTTTTGGTAAAAGAAGAAAATCCCTTCTATTATCTCTCTCCCTGACCCCAGACCAACCACAGAAACATAATTGTTGGGTCAGGGAGGGGTATCCAATGGGATCTGCCCATCTTCTATGGACAGCTTTATTTAGAAAGTAGGGCAAGGTTTCCTTGTTTCCCTTCCTATGACAGTACATGCATGTAGGAATGCAATACTCTATTAATTTCAATAGAGCTCTGTCTTTATATGTATGTTGTACCTCCTAAAATGAGATCTATTTGAAAATAAAATTTCAAATTGGTATATACTGAAAAAACAATTACATAAAATTATTACATTAAAATTTATATTTACTGAAAATGTTTTACAAAACTTTCTTTTGGTTCAGATAAAGATACTCTTACTAGTCATCCTACTATATATGTTATTATAGACCACATTTGGGTTTTATTCAAATAAGATTTGGAAAAAAGTAGACCTATATTTGAACTGATGGTATGAATGCTTTATAATGATGAAAAGGATAATGACGATGCAAACTGCCATTAGAGTGGTCCCTGTATGACCTCCCACATCTTAATTTAATTAATTTATAAGCCTTATAAGACCACCACTACCACCACCACCAAATATATTCTGAGAATTACTATCTGGCTTCAGAGGTATATCTTCTATCTGTAACAGAACTGGCCAACACCTGAAGTTTCTTTGGGATGTCATTGATTTTGGTCTATCAGTGACATGCAACTATCTCATCAAAGTCTTTTCTCACCTGGGTGCCATTATTTGTGTGCTATCTGAACAAATGATGAATTTCTCCAAACGTTCTGAGTCACAGATGACATCATGCTAATTTCATTCTTTATCCGGAAAAGCCACATTATCGAAAAAAAAAGAAAGCTTTAGAAAACTCCATTTACAATGGAAAACCAAAAAGGATTAAATGCTTACTGCCCAGATTATGACAAATAGTTGGATAAACAGCCTCATCAATTAGTTTATTAATATGCATGTATTTGACCGGTACTGCAGATGGCTAATGAGCTCCGCCTGGAAGGATAAGGAGACTGAACTAAATTTCACATGGGAAGATTACTGAAAAGTGCTTTTCAGTAATCCCAACTGATCTGATGCTTCAAAAGGTTGTCTTGCTAATCAATCAATCAACAATGACTTATTATGTTCAAATTATGTGCCACTTCAGAGATGAAAATGATCCAATCCCTGTTGACATTTTATCAGGGGAGACAACATGCATGAAGATAAAATTTATACAAAAATAAGGTAATTATTTTTTGAAGGAGGAGGCACTAGCAGATATGAGAACCAAGGGAAAGATTTCATGTAGAAGGTAGTTCTTGCCTGAGATTTGTAGAAAACAGGCTTGAAGGCTGAAGGGGAAGAGGAAAGGAATTGCAGGCAATGGAGAAAGACTATGCAAAGGGATGGAGATAGGACATGCAAATGAGGAACAGATATGTCAGATAGGAGGAAGAGCAAGGAATCCAGATTGACTGCACCACAGAATATAGGAAAGGGAGTAAAGGTAGAAAGGTGGTTTTAAGCCCAAGTAAGGGTGGCTTTAAATGCTAAGCAAGTGTTTGTATCTGATTCTCAAGTGATGTTCTCAAGATATGAAACTTCCAACCACATGACCTCAGAGGAATTAAAATGACAAATAACCCAATGAACAAAAGAATGATCCTGTCTGTCAGCTGATTGGAGTATTCTACCAATGATGACATGTACAGAAAGTATCACAAATAAATTAAAGGACATAAATAAATGGAAAAGGAATTAGGGCCATCATTCAATGAGAAGGCAAGACAAATGATGGTGGCCCATGTGGTACCAGTCTCCTGGAGATTAAAATAGGTCAATAGGAAGCCCTCACTGCATTGAGTATGTCCACTTTGGGCTTTGTTAGTGATTTGCATGTTGTAGCATCCATTGGATTTTGAGTTGCTTCAGAGCAGAGGCTGTCTTTTACTTTTTTTTAATCCATAGTATTTGGTATATAGTAGGAACTGAATAAATGTTTATTGACTGAATGGCTTACTGGACGCAGATAAGAACTGACAAGTATGAGAATGATAGGCTCAAAGACCTAGAGTTGAAGGGGAATGTAGAGGTCATCTACTCCAAACCTCTCATTTTACAGATGAAGAAACTGAGGCACAGGGAGGTTGAGTATTTATGGTCACCTAGAGAGTTTTAGAGATAGGGTTTGAATGCAGATCTTCAGAAAGAGCCTCTGCTCTTTCTACTCTAACACTGCTGTGTTCTATATCAGGGGAGGAAGTAAATACCCACAATAGATAAAATCATGAATTCTTCAACATACCCAAGTAAATAAAACCTTTTTACAAGTGCTTTCATCTGTTTTTAGGTGTAAGGCTGAATTCCTTTGAAAAGGGGGGAAAAAGGGAAGAACATTTATGCTCTGGGCAACCATTTCTGTTCTTGCATCTGAACAAGTCCTCTAAATTCTGCATTGATTTTTTTTTTTGTGCTGATCTGATGTCTTGTTTTGTTTAAAGGCTCTACTACTGCAATCAGTAGCAAAGAGGAGCTTCCAGGGCCACTCTGGTGGACAGAACTAAATGAGCATACACAGCATTTAGGCACAACTCACAAGTCCCAACTAATCTCCCAGAGACAATGTGCTTTCCACATTTGTCCCCTGCCCTCCTCCACCCCCCTGCCAACTCTCAGAGATACAGGGAACTGTACAATAGAGGACAGAATTCTACTGCCAAATTGCTTAAAATTTGTACAATTTCCCACAATTCAAATGCAATCTGGTCATGATCATGGACTAATCAGAGATGGAATGAACTGGAAGAATGAAAGGCTTCAGCCCACCAAGAGCTCCTGCCGGCAGGGAAGGCTTTTTTTTTTTTTTCACTCAAGCCCTCCCTGCCAGTATTGCAAGAAATTGTTCCCCTCCACAATCTTGACAGTGCCATGCTAAGCCAAGGCTCCAAATGTCCTTTCCTCTACACAGAAAAGCCCAACCACCAAATCTGAAGCAAGTTCACCACTTACAAAACCACTTGGAAAAGGCTCAGCCTGGAGAGCTCCGGAGAAGCAGGACATGCAAAGTGCTATGATGGCGAGTGAGGAAGGAGGGGAGGGACCAAAGACGGAAAAAAGAGGCACTCCGTGAAGGCTAAAAGAAGAAAAAATGGCAAGTAAGGAAGGACCCAAGGAAGAAGGCAATACAAAACAACTAAAAATAGTGGCACCAGTAGGAAGTTGCCCAGAGCAGAGATCTGATCTCCCATTGTACTCCAAATCCTGGCATTTCAAGTTAGCATCTATAAAAAGTCGTCTTCTTAAATACATCATCTCCTTCCTATTTCTCCAAGCAAAGAAACTGATTAAACATCCTGCTATACTTTGGTGGCCTCAACACTGCATTTCTTCATCTCTCACTGTAAAAGGTCAGCCACATGTTAAATTGCTGTTCTCTGTGAGAATTTACACTAATCACCAAACTGAGTCAATAACAGCTGCACTCTTGGTCTTTGCAACCAACCATGAAAATATGGAGGCAGTGAAGAAGCAAGTCTCTGACAAGCTCATGTTAAAAACAAATATTTATTCCAATCCTAAAAGAATTTCGAGAGGTTGGATTTTGTCCCTTTCTCTTGCCCATCTCTCTCTGTGATTTGCTAGTCTTGGAATTCGGTTCCTTTCAATAAGTACCCATGTGTCCAGCTCTGTGCTAGGTAGCATATATACTAAGGGAAGAGGAAAAAAATATTAAATATTAAGCACTTTACAAATATTATCACATTTGATCCTCACAATGGTCTGTGACATAGAGCTATGATGATGACTGCCATTTTGCAGATGAGGCAACTGAGGCTAAGAATGGTTAAATGACTTGCTCTGGTGGGTAGTGCAGCTGAAGATATCTAGTAACAGAGAATGCACTGCCTCTTAGGGAGCCAATCTGACTTTCTGATAGCTTTAAATGTTGGGAAGTTTTTCCTTATATGGAGATGAAATTTACCTCTCTGTAACTTTCATTCATTGCTCCCAGCTCTGCGAAGCAAGTCTAATCCCTCTTCCATATGGCAGCCTTTCAAATTCTTCAAGACAGCTCTCATAACTCTTTCCCTTTTTGGCAAGTATGTCATGGTTTCAGCTTGATTTCCTTCCTTGTACAGAGTAGATGCTTAATGAATGTGGCTGAATTGAATTTCTAAAAATGTGGTGCCCAGAACTGAAGACAATAGAGTAGATGTATTTGGACCTTAGCAGAGTCTGATCCCCTAGCTTCATGAACTCTAGATCTATTTACTAATATACATTTGTGGATGGGCATCTGGCCCTATGGGTAAGTATTATCAATAGGGTATCAAAAGGTATCAAATCTTATGATTTTAATTCACTGATCCATTCTTTCTATATTATACTGCTGCTGTCAGTAATATCAGATTTAGTGGAATATAGAATCGGTTTTCTCTTCCCATGTACCATTTCCAGTTCTTTTAGCTAGATCTGAAAATCTCTAAGCAAATATATTCTGAAGACTTTCCCGCTCCTCCTAATCTTAGTGCCTTCCCTCTGTGATTATTTCCAATTTAAACCACATATTTCTCATGTGTATATAGTTGCTTGCATGTTGTCTTCCCACAGCTTCTTTGCTCCTTGAGAGCAGGAACTGTTTTTTTTTTACCTTTCTCTCTTTCCTGAGTAGTTAGCACAGTAACTAATACCTAGTAGGTATTCAAAAACAACAAACAGAGTTTATATAATGCTTTAAACTTAGCAAAATGCTTTATAATTAAAAATTTTTTTCACAACCAACATCAGAGGTAGAGAGTATTATTTGTTCCATTTTATTATTTATTTAATTTGTATTATTAATTTTATTAAATAAACAATCATATTTAAATTTAAAAATTAAAATGAATTCTAACTAAATGCATTTATTATTATTATTTACTATTATTAGTCCTATTTCACAAATGAGGAAACTAAAGCAGTCAGAGGTCAAGTGACTTGGTCAGGATCATACAGCTACTAAGTGTCTGAGGCCATATCTGATCTTAGATCTTCCTCAATCCATGACCAATATGCTCTGTTATCCAATTTGGCATCTAGTAATCTCTAATAAATGCTCATTCACTGGATTAGACTTATTCCTTTTGATTATGATATGGATATTTGCCCATACAAAGACAGAAAAATTTCACATGAAACTGAGAATCTGTACTATTTACAAGCTTGGATTTTGTTTTTGTATACTTCCAATTCAGCATGGTAGTTCTTATTTGTTAGTCTTGCTCTGAAATTTCTTCTGTTCTTTTCTGTTTATTTTTTAAAATGATTCATTGATGTTCTTTTTCTTTTTTCTTCCCTTTGTTTAGAATCACTATTCCTTCTCTCACTGCCCCTCAACTTTTTCCCCTGCCAAGGAAAAGTCCTTCCTTTCAACAAATGACTGCAATTGCATAAAACAAGTTACACATTGGCTATCTCTTAAAATTTATGTCTCATTCTGCCCCTCTAGTCAATCACTAAGCAAATATGTTCTTCTCAACCCTTATTAAGTAGACTTCAATCTTGACCAAAAGTCTATAATTCCTATAGATTAAGCTCTATTTCAGAAATCCAAATCCTTTTGTCTGACACTATCTTCTAAAACAGTTGTTTCTTTCTCATACATGGCTCTCTTCTGATGCACCTGTATCCAATTGGCAGTAGTAGACGTGTCATTTGTATCCCCCAGCGTCTTCATTGTCTTGCTTAGGACTTTATAATTTCTAATGATATTTATTTTTGCTTCCTTTTGGCACTACTGTTTGTATCCACTTGAAAAGATTTGGAAAATCACAGTGATAAAGGCATGTTAAATGAATATTCCACCCCATACTTCAATGGCATAAATCAATTAAAGATTGCTGAATTACTTAGGCTGAATAGATCACTAAAGTATCACGTATTCTTTGGAATCTTAGCTTGCTAATGGAATTCTGAAAATTGCCTTTAGGGTTTCAGTGTAAAAGTAGATAAAAATCAAATCCCTTAACTGTTATACATTTTAGCTGAGTTTTCTGAGTCAACATTGTTCTCTTGGCTTTATTTACTGCCAGATCCTTTATCTTTCACTTTCCTGTCCAAGTTATGAAAATTTTTCATCTCTCCTAAAAATGCAAATATCCAATATTTCAAGCAGATTTTGGCTGCATTAAATTACACAAGTTCAAGGTCTGGCCCAGAGCAAGGTTATCCTTCAAATCAAATGGACATTCTTTCCTATCCCAAAGGAAATACTAACGTTGGTAAAACACTAACTTGTGCATGGACACTCTGTGGACACACACCTCTGTATTTCATCTCATTTTTAATTATGGGCAAAATAATTTTAATATTAAACAGGCTAATTTTTTTCTTTATAGGTATATTGGAATCTTATTTTCAAACATGGGAAAGGAAACCTTTTTCCTTTCCTGAAGCAAATTCTCGAGATTATCAGCAACATCACATTTGCCTATTAGCTATGTTGCTACCATTCGGAACAGTAAACAAGTTGTGGTGATAGGAGCTTTGCCCTGGCAACTAAATTTAGAGGATTTGGATAGCATTTATAATCCTTCAGAAAAATAGAAACAATAAAGTTTAGTTTCTATTTAGTAAGAAGGTGTCCATTACACAAGTATACTATTGGTGGAGTTGCAATCTCATCCAACTATTCTTGAAAGTACTCAGGAAGTGCTCAAAAAACCCTAAAACTGAACATCCCCTTTGACCTATCAATATCAGGACTAGGTCTATATCCCAAAGAGATTAAAAAAAGGGAACAAAAATAATTGGTTGGTACAAAAATAATTATGACAACAATAACTTTTTTTGTGGTTATTGTGAAGATTGGATTTGGCTCTCTCCTGATTGTAACAATGAAGTTACTTAGCTCTTCCTTGATTGTGAAGATTAAATTGTAATCCCCTTTGTATTTTTAGATTTTAATCTCCAAAGTGTAAACCCAGTACTTGAATTTGAGTATGGAGATCTACCCATTTTGGATTTTAACCACAAAAAGGTGTGAACACCCATTTGATACATTGAATGGGAGGTCTGTGACCCATGTGGATAGAGACTTGAACTTGGCTGTGGAACTTGACCCTGAAGGAGCTTGTACAGGAGACCTCACACTGCTTTCTTTTAAACAGTTACCATGGTGAGTGTAAAGGTTGACTTCCTTCCTTGCCCTTTCTGGAAGCATGAGCCTCCGGGAAAGGCCCATCATCTTGAGACTAGCGCTCTCTCTCTCTCTCTCTCTCTCTCTCTCTCTCTCTCTCTCTCTTTCTCTCTCTCACCCTTTTCTCTCTTCCTTAATACATCTTCCCTCTATTGTAAAATAAACTACCATAAATTCCATTTGACTTTATTAATTCAATTTTGTGATTTAGAACTTAAATCCCTGGTGACAAATTAAATATTCAATCCTACCATAAAATTAACATTTTGAAGGATTGAAAATTGAGGGGTTGTCCATCAACAGGATAATGGTTGAACAAGTTATGGTGATAGTGATAGGATACAATAGTTCTATAAGAAATGACAAGCAAAAAAAAAAAAGAAAATCAGAAAGAAAATATTTGATTTATCACTTCTTTATATGGCTATAGGATGTGGGGTTTTGGTTTTTAAACTATTACTCTATTACAAAAATGAACAATATGGAAATAGGTATTGAGTGATAATACATGTATAATCCAATGGAATTGCTTGTTGGCTCTGAGAGAGGGGAGGGAAGAGGTGAGTGAAAGAACATTAATCATGTAACTTTGGAAAAATACTTAAATAAAATTAAAAAAAAAAGAAATGACAAGCAAGATTATTTCAGAAAAAGCTACGAAGACTTACATTAACTGATGCAAAGTGAAGTGAGCCGAGCCAGAAGAACATTTTACACAGTGAGAGCAATATTTTTTGTTAACAGCTGTGAATGACCTAGTTATTCTTAGCAATGCAATGATTCCAGACAATCCCATACATTCAAGATGAAAAATGCCATCTTTCCTCTAAGAATGAACTGATGGAGTATGAATATAGACTGAAACATACTATATTTCATTTTCTATTTGAAATCTCTTCCACAAAATGACTAATATGGAAACACGTTTAAATGATTACACATGAAAAATGTATATCAGATTGTTTACTACCTCAGAGTGAAGTGAGCAAGAAGGGAGAGTCAGGAGGAGGGATAGAATTTGGAACTCAAAACTTAAAAAAAGGAATGTTAAAAATCTTTTTTATATGTAATGAGAGAAAAAATAAAATATTATCACCAACTTTTATTGGTGGGAAAATGTGGTCATCAATAAATCAGTAAGTATTAAATACCTATTTTGTGCTAGCTACTGGGGATTGTTGTTTATCCTTTTTTTCCCAAAGGGTAAGTATCTCAGGGTGATGGAGTGATTTCTTGACTTGTGAATTAATTGGATTTAAGTGAGGCATTGTTGACCAAAATCATGTCTCCCTCTTTTTTTCCATAGTAATACAAGCTGAGCAGCAAGACAAAAGCCTGAGATATAGTGGATGACTTTGATGTCTTCCATATCTGAACAACCTCTAAGTGTTCCACAGCACCTGTTTCAGCTTCCCTCATGATCATTGGAAGAAATTGTTCTTATCCACCTATTCTGCCAGAAGAATTCTTCACATGCTTGGGGTAAATGTCTGCCTAAGCTCACCAATGGGTTTGAGACCTGTTGGTTATCCTCGGTCAGGTTTAGCCCATCTGCTGAGATGGTTTTACTGGAATGTGGCCACTTCACATGCTATAGCTTCTTGGAGTCACAGGTAAGAACTGGAAGATAGGTGGACACCAAAGATGGATGAGCAGTATTAAAAGGACTTGGCAAGCCTCTCCACAAAGATGCTAGTGCTCCCTGCACACCCCATGCAAGTATGAATAATGAAAACATCCTTAATCACAAGGAATTTACATTCTAATGAAAGAGATTAAAGTGGGAAATTTCCAGATGATGGGCTAGAGTGGCTTCTTTCTTGCCCAAATCTGTTTCTTCCCTACTCCCACAGTGACCTCTTAGAGAATGGCCTCATGTTATCATTCTGGGGGGGGGGGTCTCCATCTCTACTTTCTTCCCTAAATCCTTTCTACTCAAATCAATTTTAATGATCAGGTCATTTTAAATTACTTGGCTTGTGCATGGCTTGGGATATTTGACTTGAGAATAAGTATTCCTAGTTATGGCTCTGCCACCACCATCTTCTTTTGGAGAATACAACACTGACACAATCTCAAACAAAAAAAATGTAAATAATTATTTTTGTGGAAGGGGAGGTCCTCATTTGGGTTATTGGTGAGGTATGAATGTGTCCTGAGTTAGAAGTAGAAAGTGGCTTAAAAAAAGCAATATTCTTCACTGTTGTTAAAGTCTATAAAGTCCATTAAGTCTCTATATGGTCCAGTAACATTATGGATGAAATATGCTAACGACATAATCATATCTATAATGAAAAAGAGCCCTGAGCTTTGAAGAAATGATTGACAAGCCAACATTTGAAAGATACTCCATTTTGAATTGGATCCTACTTACTTCTAAAATCATCTTGGCTTTCTAGTTGACCAGTTCAAAGTAAACATACTTTCTCAAGTCTACGTGGGATAGAGGTAGGGGGAAATCACATACAGGTTCAACCCTTCATAATATACATTGCCAAAGATAAGTCTTGATCCTGTAGGTCTTGAAGGTCTTCAAAAAGCTCTCAGAACTGACACAAGTTAGACAGTTGCTGATTTGTATCAGTGAAGGCAATTCTATTAGTAGTTTCTCTCCGCCACTGAAATCTCAAGTCTGGACCTTCCTTTAACCCTCTCCAAAATTCTACTGGAGCAAAAAAATCTCAATATCATTGCTACCCAGTTTAGCCACTGAACCAAATGGGAGTCCATTGAACTCACTGTTACTAAAGAATAGTTATAAGATCATGATTCATTCCAGGGCAACTAGGTGGTACAGCAGATAGAGTGCTGGATCTGGAGTCAGGATTACTGATTTTCTGGAGTTCAAATCTGGTCTCAGATACTTACTGGCTGGGTGACCCTAGACAAGTCACTTAATTGTTGGCTTTAGTTTCCTTATTTGTAAAATGAGCTGCAGATGGGAATGGCAAACTGTTCCAGTATCTTTGCCAAGAAAACCCCAAATGAGGTCATGAAGCATTGAATATGACTGAAAATGAGTGAACAAAAACAATATATTGCAATGATTTATGGGTATGAAGCAATCTACATACAAAAAAATGCAACCCTTCTCTAATCAGTGGCCACTTAAGGTTAAATACTAAAGCAAAGCCAAGACTCAATCTATAGTTTTTCTTTTCCTGTGGCAAAACAAGTTATTTCTATCCAGAGTTTCACTGTACTTTTAGAGTTTATTTTTCCTGAAATGTTTGTAGTTTTAACAAAATTGTCAAAAACACATGTACAAGGGCTTAACCTTCTCTCAAAGAAATTAGCCAACCCATGCTCCCTGGGATGCTGCTGTTAGTCACAGAAGCCCTCAGGTTCCAAACACCAATCAAAGAGTTTAGCTCAGGATGAGTTGCCAAAAAAAATACAAAAAGGTCACATCACAAGAGAAGGCCTAAGGCTTTCCAAAATCCTAGTTGGTTTTCTTTTTCTTTTTTCTTCTTCTTTTTTTTATGTTAAGTAGAGAATAAATATACTTAGTCAAAGTCTTCAACCACATACTATGCACCCTTGAATCCAAAGACTTAAAACAGAAAAGATCTTCTTTTTGTATAGGACACTGTAGTTAGGCAGAACTCTCTCTTTGTCCTCACTCTCTGGCACAAATATATATTTTCTGCATCATCATTTGCCTTCTTGGTCAGTAGCTTTTTTCACTTTGGTGAAACCCGAAGTCTTAAAGAGGAATATTCTTGGAATCTGAACATACTTTTTACTCTACTATGCACCATTCCCATATGATATCTTCAAGACCTAGAATCAGTCTGTTTGCAAGTAAGGTATTTTACCTGTATCTCAGCATCATTCTAGACCCTGGCTCTAGCAGTCATCTAGTTCTACACACCAACCAATCAGAAGTTTATTTTCAAACTGCATTTATTGCTCAGTTTCCAAATAATCAAACATGTGTGAACATAGAAGAGTATGATCTTTCTTCTTGTTATTAAAGTGATCTTTAAAGTGTTCCCAAATTAGGAATCTTTTTTAAAGGAAGAGGGTTTGGCTATATCAGATCTCAAATTGTATTATAAATTGGGACCTATTAATACCATCTGGTACTGGCTGAGAAATAGAAGAGTGGATCAGTGGAATAGGGTAGGTAATCAGCACATAGTAGTAAATGACCATAGTCATGTAGCCAGCCTAGTGTTTGGTACTCCTAAGGATCCAAGCTTTTGGAAGAACTCAGTATTTGATAAAAATTGCTGAGAAAACTAAGCAAGATGGCAGAAATTAGGCACATTCCAATACTTTATGCTATGTCAAGGCAAAGTCAAAATGGACATGTGGTTTAGAAATAAAGGGTGATAACCATAAACAAATTAGAGGAACATGGAATAGTTTATCTCTCAGCTTTATAGATAAGGGAAGAATTTATGACCAAACAAGACCTAGAGGACATTATAATATAAAATAGATAACTTTGACTACATTAAATTAAAAAGGTATTGCACAAATAAAATTGATGCAACCAAGATTAAAAGGAAAACAACAAACTGGGGGAAAATCTTTATAGTAAGTGTCTCTGATACAGATCTCATATCTCAAACATATAGAGAACCAAATTCATAAGAGTAAAATTTATAAGAATATTAATAATTTCCCAGTTGAAAAATGGTCAAAGGATCTGAACAGGCAATTCTCAGATGAATAAATTAAAACTATTTTTAGTAACATAAAAATGCTTCAAGTCACTCTTAATTAGAGAAATGCAATTAAAACATCTCTAGGGTATCACCTCATACCTATCCAATTCACTAATATGACAAAAAATGAAAATGATACATATTGGAAGGGATGTGAAAAAATTTGGATACTAATACACTATTGGAGGAGCTATGAACTGATCCAACCATTTTGGAGGGCAATTTGGAACCATGCACAAAGGACCAATGAACTAAGCATACCATTTGACTCAGCAGTGCCACTAGTAGATGTGTATTCCAAAGAGATTAAAGATAGGGGGAAAGAACCTACTCACAAAAAATGCTTAGAGCAGTTCTTTTTGTGATTGCAAAGAATTGGAAACTGGAGGGATGACCATTAACTGAAGAATGGCTGAACAAGTTGTGGTACATACTTGTAATGGAATACTATTGTGCCATAAGAAATGATGAACAAGATGATCACCAGAAACCATGGAAATACTTTCATGAAGTCATGCAAAGTGACCAGAGAAACAAGAGAATGTGGCACACAATAACAGCGATAATGTATGATGGCCAACTGTGAATGGCTTTATTATTCTCAGCAATGGAAGGACTCTGGACAACTCCAAGGGACTTATGATGAAAAAGATAATCCATCACCAAGAAGGAACTAATAGCATCTGAATGCAGATTGAAACATGCCATTCTTCATCTTATTTCTTCCAGGAATTCCTCTCTAGAGTAAGGAATGTGTTTTTTTTAATACAACATCATGAACATGGAAATATTCATTGAATGATAACAATGTATAATCTGAATGATATTACCTACTGTCTTGGGGAAAGCAAGGGATGATATGTGGATCACAAAATGTCAGAAAATGATTATTAAAATTGTATTGATATGTAATTTGGAAAATATAAAGATAAAAAATGTTTCCAGGATTCCCTAAGTATGCAGTAATACTCTAGGTAGTGCAAGGGGGTAAAGCTCTATATGGAGATTTCTCTTTTTAAAAAATGTACATATATTTTTTCAGTGACAAAAATCTATTTTTCTCCCTACCTTCAATTTGTAGGAAGGCTTCTAAGGCAGATCAATGGAAAAAAGAGATGGACAAAGACTTTTTTTTCTCCTGGATCAAATATTTTGGTTTCTACTCTTTGATAAATCATTACCTGAATTTTGAAGAAAAAATAGTCTCCAGAGATTTAAAACTATAATCTATGTTGTGATTAATTATACATATTTAGTTTTTTAATAAGTAAAAATATCAATAAAATTCCTTTGTGGATTTGGTAAAACTTGCATGTATGCATCTGATATTCACAATTCTTCTTATTTAAATATATTCAGTCATCCAAATATTCAACAAACTAGTATTGATTACTTGCTATGTGCTAGACAATATGGGTGGATAGAGGAGGAAGAAATAGTTTCTGACCTCATGGAGTTTACAGTTTACTTAGGGAATCATGGAAACATTTTTGATCTTTATTTTTTCCAGATTACATATCAATACAATTTTAATAATCATTTTCTGACATTCTGTGATCCATGTTTTATCCCTCTGCTCTCCCCGAGACAGAAAGTAATATATCATTCAGATTATTCATTGTTATTATACAATATATATTTCCATGTTCATGATGTTGTATTAAAGTTTAGTGGGAGAAGTAAGAGTTAGATACAAATAAGTAATGCGAATTAAATGTGAAAGTTCAGAAAGGGATATACCAGGCATTACATGAGTTCAGAGAAGGAAGCTGATAACTGTAGGAGAAGAAATGTAGTATAGAAAGGGTGGTTTAGAAGATACAAGAATTCGGATCAATGAGGAGGATGGAAGATGGAGTAATTCATCACATTATCTCCATAATATAATTTAGTTAGTGCAGGAATTCTTACCCTTTTTTGATATCATGGACCTCTTTGACAATCAGCAGAAAACTAAGGAATAATATTTTTAAAGGTATAAAATGAGCCAGCTGGACCCAGTGGATGAAGACTGAGGCCTGGTCAGGAAGAACTATCAAATCCAATCTCCTGATGCTTACTGGCTGTATGTTCCCTGCAAGTCACTGAACATTTATTTGCCTCAGTTTCCTCCACCATAAATGGGGCTAATGATAGCACCTACATTCCAGGGTTGTTGTGAAGCCCAAATAACAATAATATGTGTAAATAATATCTCATAATATAATGATACTAAATACAAAATATAATACACAATCTTTTATGAATATAATCACATTATATACACACTGTACATATCATAAGCAGTATATACAGTATTATTATGTAATATACATGTTATAAACATGCCTAAGAACAGAATCTGGCATGGAGTAGGCACTACCTAAATGCTTATTCTCTCTCTCTCTCTCTCTCTCTCACACACACACTCACTCTCTCTCTCACTCTCTCTTTCTCTCATTCTCTCTCTCACTCTCTCTCACTCTCTCTCTCTCTCTCTCTCTCTCTCTCTCTCACTCTCTCTCTCTCTCACTCTCTCTCTCATTCTCTCTCTCTCTCACTGTCTCTCTCTCTCTCTCTCCCCAAAAATGTATCAGTTTCTTCATCTGTAAAATGGGGATAAATGGTAGCACTGGATAGGATCGAATAAAATAATACATGTAAAGCATTTTGCAAGCCTTAGTGCATTATGCAAATGTTAATTATAATAATAATAATTACTATTCATTTCAAGGGAAACAGAAGTTTGGGACCATGAATACATTCTTTTTCTCTCATTCAAATTCATGGACCCCGTGGGAATCTGTGGGTTAAAATCTGAGAGTCCTTGGGCTAGGTTCATTGATTGGGACCACTGGATCACCTAAACCAACTCCCCTTTATTAGTATAACTTTCATCCTGGTATGAGGCAGCATCACATCTCGAGGCTCAACTATTGGAGTTGGAGACAATGTGGTTTGAGCTTCCATCCTTCCACGCATACTCCCCAGTTATGTGAGCACCATCCCTCTCCAAGCAGCTCACCTCTCCTCCTCCTTAAGACCTCTCTTCTAAGGAGATGGGAGCAAGAAATCATAAATCCTTTGCCTCTTCCACTCACCCTAATATGGTTATAAAGTATTTGGATGTAATACTCATGCGTTTGCTCCCACTTTGGTGGTCTGTGTTTCACTCTAGACCACAGGGTAAGAAAGCACTGTTTAACTGCAGACTATGGGAGTAGTGCCAGATTTTTCAAGCTAGCTGAGATAAATAAAGGCTGTAAAAAGAACCAGGAGGGTCAGGGATGGTGTCTACTATTCTGAAAGGAGCATTCTTTCATCTAAGACATTTCTAGGCAAAGACACCGTGAACTTAGGGTCTCTGGGCTACAAGCCTGGACATCTTGAACCTAAGTCATTTCCAGGCAAAGGCACTGTGGGTGCAGGGTCTCTGGGCTACAAGTCTAGACATCTTGCTTTGCAGAAGCAACACACCTACTTGGAGTCCTTCAGTCATCATTGGAATTTACCCAGCCTGCCTGGGGGAGGAGGCGCTCTAATAATGAGACAGCAGACAGGAGGACAGGCTGACACAGGCTACTGTGTATCTGTGATACACAGGCTGCTCTGTGAAGCCCCGGTATGGAGATAATGAGAAAATCGGTGTTACCACTCCATTTGTGGAAGATATCACTAAGACCCCAAATAAGAGCCAAAAAATAAAATAATTCCAATAGTGATGGCACCACAATATAATGAAGAGCCCTAGATTTGAAGTCAAGAAGACCCAGGTTGGCTCTAACACTTACTATATGATCCTGGCTGGGTCTCAGTTTCCTTAATTGCAAAATGAAGGGGATGGACTGGATTCCTCTGAGATCCCTTTTAACCCTAGATCCTGTGATACAAAAATAATGAAGATTATGAAATGGATAATTATCTACCACCACGCCTTTGTATATTGTTTAATGATTTTCAAAGCACGTAATGATGCAAAATATCAATTTAAAAACATATACCAGGGTAGGTAGGTAGCCTAGGGGATAGAGCACCAGACCTGGAGTTAAGAGGACCCGGGTTCAACTCTGGCCTCAGATACTTCCTGGGCAAGTCACTTAACCCCCAACTGCCTAGCCCTTGCTGCTCTTCTGTTTTATAACCAATACTAAGACCAATGGTAAGTGTTTAAAAAAATAAAACCCATATGTCCAAGTTTGAAGAGGTAGCATGGTCTAAAAGAGAGGTTACTGGACTTGGATCCAGGAACATTTACATTCAAAACCTGATTCTGATACCTATTAACCACATAATACTGTACAAATCATCCAGCCTAAGCTTCAATTACATCATCTGTAAAATGGGTAGAAGTGTCTGTAGTAGGCACCTCACAGAGTTGTGGGAAGCCTAAATGAGGGAATAAAAATATAAAATATAATGCTCTAAGAAGATTAAAAAATCCACACAAATACCAATTATTATGACAAAGAAAGCCATGATTTTCTACTCAATGTAGGAAATTTGAGGAGTTATTTATTTGTTCCTAAATTGCTTCTGGGCAGCTAGGTGGCACAGTGGATAGAGTGCCAGTCCTACAGTCAGGAAGACTCATCTTCCTGAGTTCAAATCTGACCTCAGACACTAGACGTATAACTTTGGGTAAGTCACTTAACTCTGTTTGCCTCAGTTTCCTCTCTGTATGAAGAGAAGGAAATGGCAAACCACTCTAGTAACTTTGCCAAGAAAAGCCTAAATGGGGTCACACAGAACTGGACAGGATTGAAAAATGACCGAACAACAACAATGTTGTTTCTATTCCTCAGAACATTTGGTTCTTCTCACCAAATTTGGCAGATGATCTATGATCTTTGAGATATAAATAAGACCAAGGGCATGAAAATCCCTTATTTCACCTTTTCTAATGGTTAAGCAACATGACTAGAATGAATGGTCTATTATCCAGTTGTTTTTGTTCTCTTGTACCAGAAAGAATTTTTCAGTGAGCGCTCACACATGTAGAATAATGGATTTAAATCTTTCTTGAAAAACCCAACAATCACTCAGACTCAGTTACTGAGGTCCCATTTGAGAGAAACATGATGGTTACTTAGAAAATTCCAAGAAAGCAGCAAATATACTAATTGAAAAAATAATTTTAGCAAAGTTGAAGACTGTAACATAAATCCTCAAAATACACTACATTTCTATATAAAAATAATAACAAAATCTAAGTGGCAGTAATAGAAATGAAAATCCCATTCCAAATATCTCCAAAAAGCATGAAATAGTTGGGGATTAGTCCACCAAAGCACACAAAGATTTAATCACAAAATGCTCTTAAAGAAATAAAAAAGCACAATTTAAATAGCTGGAGGAATATTCAGTGCTCATGCCTAGACTGTGCCAATAAAAATTCAAAATATTACAAAAGTGAATTTATACTATTAATGCTATGCCAATCAGTTACCAAAGGGATACTTACAAAGCTCATATGATATAATAATAATAAAATTCATTTGGAAAAAGAAAAGATCTACAATATAAAGAGAAATTGTGAAAAACTATAGGAATGAAGGAGGAATGGTGGTACTTCTATATCCAAAACTACATTACAAAGCAGTAATCAAAATCACAAGGTTTTGATTAAAAAATAGATCAGTAATAACATTGATCAATAATCAATCAAAAAATCAATAAATAAAAATTAGATCAATGGAACAAACTAGACAAGAGAGTAGAAACAATGGAACTCCATAACCAAGTATTTGCAAACCAGAGAACATTGAATTACTTAAGGAACTTGTTATCTGATAAAAACTGCTTGGAAAACTGAAGAGCAGTCTGGCTGAAAATTAGGTTAGTCCAATTATTTTACACCACATTTCACATTAAAGATCATACTATTTGAAAAAAAAGGAAAAAAGCCTATCATGTACTTCTTACAGTCCTGCATAGGAGACATATTTTTTATTTTAATAAATTTTTATTTTTTTCCAGGTTATATGTCAAAACAATTTAATATTTGTTTTCTGATTCTCTTCCTCCCCCTTCTCTCTCCCCAAGAAGGAAAGTATTATGATATAGGTTATACATATATTATCATATAATACATATTTTCATATTTATCATGTTGTGAAAGAAGAAACATATTGCTTATACTAGAGAGAAATTCATGGGGGGAAATAAAGTAAAGAATGGTATGCTTCAATTTGCACTTGGACTCCATCTGTTCCTTCTGTGGTGGTGGATATCCTTGTTTTGTCAGGAGTCTTTTGGAGTTGTCTTGGATCCTTACTTTTTTGCTAAGTTATTTCATTTACTATTCACCATGCATTATTGTTACTGTGTACAACATTTCTATGGTTCTGTTCACTTCACTTTGTATCACTTCATATGTCTTTCCAGTGACCATCTTATTTGTCATTTCTTATGGCATGATAATATTCCATTATAAGGGTATACCACAACTTGATTAGCCATTCTCCAATTTATGAGCATCCCTTTGGCTTAACTATTGCTATAAATATTTTTGTATAGGTATGTTTATTTCCCTCATCTTTAATCTCTTTGCGAGATAGACCTAGTAGTGGTATTGCTGCATCAAAGTTTATGCATGGTTTGATGGACCTTTGGGGATAGTTCCAGATTGTTCTCCAGAATGGTTGAATCAGTTCACAGCTTCACCAGCAGTGTCCTGTTTTTCACATCCCTCTCCAGCATTTTTCATTTGCCTTTTTTCTCATGCTAGTCAATTTGATGGGTGTGAGGTGGTACCTCAGAATTGCTTTAGTTTGCATTTCTCCAATTAATAATGATTTGGAACATTTTTCATATGACTAAAGATAATTTTAATTTCTTCATCTGAGAATGGCCTGTTCATATCCTTTGACCATTTATCTACTGGGAAGTGATTTATATTCTTATGAATTTTACTCAGTTCTCTCTCTCTCTCTCTCTCTCTCTCTCTCTCTCTCTCTCTCTCTCTCTCTCTCAGAAATAAAGTCTTTCCTAGAGAAATTTGCTTGAAATTCCCCCCTCCCCCCGTTTGCTGTTTGCCTTTTGATGTTGGTTTCAATTGCTTTTGTTTGTGCACAAACTTTTAAATTTAAGGAAGTCATATTTATCTACTTTATATCTCATAATGCTTCCATGTCTTGTTTAAGCCTAAATTCTTCCCTTATCCATAGATATGACAAATGAACTATTTTGTGTTCCTCTAATTTGTTTATGGTATCATCCTTTATTTCCAAATCATGTATACATTTTGACTTTACTTTGGTATACGGCTTGAGGTATTGGTCTATGCCTAATTTCTGCCATATTATTTTCCAGTTTTCTCAGCGGTTTTTGTCAAATAGTGAGTTCCTCTACCAAAAGCTTGGCTCTTTGGGTTTATCTAACACTGCTACTATGGTCATTTACCATTGCATGTTGAATACCTAGCCTATCCCATTGCTCCTCCATTTCATTTCTTAGGCAGTACCAGCTAGTTTTGATGATTGCCATTTCATACTATAGTTTCAGATCCAGTTCAGGTAAGCCATCTTCCCTCATATTTTTTTTTCATTAATTACCATGCTGTTCTAGGTTTTTTGTTCTCCCAGATGAATTTTTTTTATTTCCCCCCCAGATTTATAAGGTAATTTTTGGGTAGTTTGATAGGTATGGTACTGAATTATTAAATTAACTTAGGAAGAACTATCATTTTTATTATATTGGCTCAGCCTACCCATGAGCAATTAATGTTTTTCTAATTGTTTTGACCTGACTTTATTTGTGTGAAAAGTGTTTTATAGTTGTGTACATGTAGTTCCTGGGTTTGTCCCAGCAGGTAGACTACCAGGTATTGGAATTACTGGTAGTATCGAGAAATACTGATGGTTTTTGCAGGTTTATTTTATATCCTACAACTTTGCTAAAGTTGTTAATTATTTAGGAAATAAGATATATTCTTAACCAAAGAAGGAGTCAATTAAAAAAAGATAAAATAGATAAGTTTGATTACATGAAACTGAAAAGTTTCTCCACACATAAAATTAAATCACCTCGGATAAGAAGAAAAGTATTCAAATGGGGAGGGGGAAACTTTGTATCTAATTTTATTGATATAGCTTAGTTTCCAAGATATGTAAATTTTCTATCTGTGTATGTATATAGATATAGATATAGATATATAGAGAGAGATATCAAAAGGTTTTAGAAATTAGAATAGAATAGAAAATATAAATAGAAATATTGATAAACACATAAAAATATTTCCATTACTAATAATAACAGAAATGCAAATCAAATCAACCCTGAAGTTTCACCTCAAACTTTGCAAACTGGCAAAGAATGCAAAAAATGGGAAAATCAGTGCTGGTGGAATCATTGGAAGACAGGCCCACTAGTGAATTGCTGGTGGAACTGTGAATCAGTGCAATCATCTTGAGAAGCTATTTGGAATGGTGCAAATAAAGTGATTCAAATGTCTATGACTTTTGAGATAGAGATTTTATTACTTGGCTCTACCCCCAAAAGGCCATTGATAACAAAAAAGTTCCCAGGTACACTAAAAGATTTTTAGTAGCACTTTTTTTTTTTTAATGTGTGATGGGGGAAAAATGGAAGCAAGGTAAATGCATAACAATTGGAGAATGCCTAAAAAAATTATGGGACATGAATGTAATGTATATTATTGTGTTGTAAGAAATGATGGATGTGATGAATGTAGTGAAACTTGCAAAGATCTTTGTGAATTCACAGAGTGAAATAAACAGAGAAAAGAAACTACATACACAATGACTACAATAATGTAGAGAGAAAGGATCATAAAAAAAAATCAAGAGGAATGCTCCAAAATACAAAGAACAAGTACTTGGTTTGAAAGAAGAGATATGAAAAAGCACTCCCACCCAAACTCAGAGGTGAAAAATCTATAAGTATTGTATATTACACCTATTGTCAGGCTTTTTCAATGTATTGATCAGTTATGCTGATGTTTTTACTCTTCTTTTTGTTTCTTTAAAAATACCATGGCTTACAAGGGATCCCTCTCTATGAAGGTGTTGCAGTCAGATATTGAGGGAAATGATTGTGATATAAAAACATATGAACAAAAATATTAAAAATAAATTGGGTTTAAAGGATCAGAGATGGGAAACCTCAGAGGTTATCCAGTCCACTTCCATTCCCTTTTATAGTTGTACCAATTAAGAGGTAGGTATTTCTATGAATATAGAAATGCCATGGTATGAGGCAACATGGGGATCATAAACAATGGCGACCAGGAAGACAGGCACAGCTCCATCACACTGGCTGTCATTCTCTTCAGTTCCGTTGAGTAGTTTCACCATTCAGCTCTTAAACAATATAGTTCAAAATAAATGGCTGCAGGATAGAAAACTGTACAGAGTTCTAGGATACATGTGTGACTGTAACAGTCATCCTTTCCATTTCTAACAATAATCATAACTTTAAAAGTGGCATTGAGTAATGACAAAAGGGGACGTCATTTTACTGCTAAGTTGCAAAGACCTTAAGTTGCAAGGACCTTAATTCAGTCTTTTGTTCAATAAGTTTTGATTATGTACCTATTAAGCATGAAGAACTACACTAGGTCACTAGGTCCACCCTGGACTTGAGTATGCTTACCTTATTCCATTTCCTCACGCAAAGACTAGGTTTTCCTGTTGTGCCAAGGCTGGAAGTACAATAGCCATTTATTGGCACAACCCCAAAACTGATTGACTGGCTCAAAGCTTTAGCCTGCTGTTTTTCCTGATCTAGGATGGTTCACATACCCCTTGGAAGCCTGGGGGTCTTCTATTCCCAGTGGATCTCTTTATTGGCATCAAACAGTGCAGATACTCATCAGCTTTAGTCCTATTGCATCTCAGAACCTCCAAACTCAAACCAATTATTAGCTTCAGCCCTCCTGGCATCAGGACTAGAAAGCTGAGCCACCATACTCAACACCTAACTTATTTCTAGTAAAGGACTCGAAGGAAAATGATTCTATGACCTCCCACTAATACCACCATTGGTAATCATTTCTGATGTCAATAGTCCTAAGCTCCAGGAATTTCTTCTTTATGTCTAACCTAAATTTTTAGTGCATTCAATCAACAAATAAGCATTAAAAAGCAACAAAAAGCATCAGATGGGGAAATAGGTTCAGAGAGGTTGTTACTTGACCAATATCACACAGGAAGAAGAGTACCATCACCTCTCCTGCCTGGTGAACCTTGATATTTTATCCTCTGAGTACCAAGGGGATAGGGGATTCTCATCCCTTTTCTCATGCCTAAGAATCTGCAGTTCCAAGTCTGAGTCCATCTATGCATACATTGATTTCATTGTACTTGTGACATTCTGAGCAACGTTGCTTTGAGATGTCATAGAGAAGCTGCAGCTGGACAGCTTCCAATGCCAACTCTACAGCCAACTTAAATCGACAGTGATCAAAGATCCTGAGAACCTGTGTTTGAGTCATGACGCTGTGTGACCTTGGGCAAGCAGTACAACCTTTCTGAACCTGCATTTCCTCATCTGCAAAATAAAGATAACAACACTTGATTTGTGATGATCCAGTAGGCTAGTAAATGTGAAAGTTCTCTGTGACCAGCAGGCACTAGATAAATGCAAGCTATTGCTGTCATCTGGAAAAATGCTCTCTGTGTTCAAAGCATGAAAAGGTAATTGTCAGCCCTTGCAATTTCTGCAATCACTGTCAGGGTTTATTTTTCTGATGGGGATGTTCGCTGGTGCTCCCTGCTTGATAATTTACAGCATTTGGTAAATGAAATGCAAGGTACAGGCTCTTGCAGTCCTCCCACTAATACCACAAAGGGATGTGTATGTGTGGGGTGAGAATGGGGGATTTTTATTATGACCCAAGCTTATTTCCCAGATCCTCTCTCCTTAATGGCTATGACACTGATCACACAAGAGCAGGCATTTAGTAATCACACCCTTATAATACATCAGTTTTACAAAATATTTTCCTCCCAACAAGTTTGTGAAGTATATAGTGCAATGATGATTATCCCCATTTTACAGATGAGGAGAGGCTATGTAACTTGCCATGGCAAAGTATCAAAAGGAGGATGTGAACTCATGACTCCTAATTCCAAAGCCAATGCCATTTCCAAACCACTGTGTTTGTAAATGCTAGATAGTTGGCATATGGAATTGTGAGAAACCACAATGGTTTTTTTTTTAACCCCTGCCCTTTCATCTTGGAATCAATACTATGCATTGCTTGTAAAGGCTAGGCAATGGGCTAAGAAGTACCTGAGGTCAAATTTGAACCCAGGACCTCCCATCTCTGAGCCTGGTTCTCAATCTACTGAACCACCTACCTGCCCCCATGTCTGTTTTTAAAAAGTCAACAGTCTCATTCAATCTACCAAGCAATTTATATATGCATATTTTTTTAATTAAAAAAAATTTAAACCCTTATCTTCCATCTTAGAGACACCAAATTTCAGTTCTTCCTTGTAAAACCTTATCTTGTCTTAGAACCAATACTAAGTATTGGTTCCAAGGCAGAAAAATGGTAAGGGCTAGGCAACTGGGGTTATGTGCCCAGAATCATAGAGCTAGGAAGTATCCAAGACTAGATTTGAACTCAGGATCTCTAGACCTGGCTCTCTATCCATTGAGACAGCTGGCTGGTGTCTCTGCCCCTGGCAACATTCTCTGTGCTAAATTGCTAGGGATACAAAAAGAAGCAAAAAGTAAGTCCCTACCCTCAAATGGGCTTACAGTCAAAAGGGAGAAACAACAAGCAAACAAATCTATACAAAGGAAGATATATAGAGACAGGATAACTAGGGAATAATTAACAGAGAGAAGGCACAGGAATTAAGAGGGGATGAGGAAGGTTTCATGTAGAAGATGGGATTTTAATTGGGACTTATAAGGAGCCAAGGGGCGGGGGGAGTCAGTAATCAGAATGGAGGAGAATTTTTTGAGGCATGGAGCATAGTCAGAAAGATGCTCCAGAGCCCAGGAAGCCAGTGTTGCTGGATCAAAGAGTACCTGTTAGGAAGTAAAATAATTCAGACAAAATGAAGAAAAAGCCTAAGCCATACACCTTATGGTCATATTTAGGGCTCAAAAGGACCTTTAGATGATCTAGCTTAACCCCCTCATTTCAGAGATGAAGAAATTGAGGCTCATAGAGATAAATGACTTGGCCAAGGGCATACAACCACTTATAATATTTTTGTGTCTCCAGTATTTAGCCACGTTCTTGGCACTTGGTAGGCTTGTTGACTTGATTTCCCAGGTGAGAAATGAATGCAACTTAAGTGCTTGAATTTCAATCTGATGTTTCTTTTGTCCGGTTAAGAAAGACTTCACAGAGGGAGGGAATTGGGCCATACCTTTAAAGGAAAAAAATCTAAATTTGGCTGATGGGAAGGAGGAGGCATTTTTAGGTATCAGAGGTGTTATATAGCTATAGCTCCTGACAGAGCAATTTTAACTGAAGGCCCAAAGGAATGCTTGGAATGAAAGAGGGAGGCAGGAAAAGCAAATGGAAAGGTAAAATGGGGTGGCTGGATGGAAGGTCATAATCCGAATCTGGATCTAATTAAAAGGCAGTAAAGAGCCAGTGAAAATTTGTGTCGAGAAGGGGACTGATAAAGAAGAATGCTGACCTCCATTGTGGAGTTCAGGAGTGACTCTACTGTTGAGAAAGATAATAAACATGGAGGACAACAAGGTCCTGCTATTGAAGTTCACACCCAGGCAGCAGGGTTGTGAAGAGGGCTGTGACAGTGAGAAGAGCAAAAGAAGGGAAGAGATGAAATCAACAATCCTGGTGGGATCGAAAGACCAATTGGACAAAAGACTGTGAATAGTCCAATTTAAATCCCTTTCAGGGGCATGTGTATACAATCAAGATGGAGAAGATTAGCAAATAGAAACTTTGGGGGAAAGAAGAGTTCTGAAACTTGGAGAAATGTACTTTCCGTTTTTTTTTTTCCTGAAAAAAAAGTTTTGTTATATTTATTCAATATTTGGCCACTCTAGAAACCTGATGTCTACAGTTGGGTAAAAGAAACACTTCAAGGATTCTGAAAAAATCCCCTTTCAGGGAAGTTTGGATCAGGTGACTGGTCTTTAATTCCCCCCACCCCTCACACACACAAATTTCTTATGGCCGTTATCTTTGGTTATACTTTTGATAATGTGCCAAGGTACTAGGATAGTAAGTGAGAGTATTGTTGACCTTTTTTTAGTAACTCCAGAATTAAGGATAGATTCTAACACATAGTGAGGAATTAATAAATGCTTGTTTACTTGACTTGATTCCACCCTTTCCCTTTTTAGTTCCACTTTCTGCTGAGTTCTATTCACAAAAAATCAATCAGAGGAGCCAAGAACCAAAGAAGACCCTCTTCCCATCACCATTTCTGGTAAACTCTGCTGCACTATTACCTGATTTCAGTTGTCTGAAGGGTTTGCAATTCACCCCATGTAATTCTAGGAATCTGGGGATCATAGGATCATAGATTTAAAGCTAGAAAGGCTCTGAGGGGTCATCGTGTCCAATCTCCTTTTATAGACAAAGAACTAAGACCCAAAAATGTTAAATGATTTGCCCAAGGTCATGCAAGTGTGGACCAGGCCAGTCACCTCATCTACAGTGGACAGGAAAAAATTTGCCATGCCTGAAAGTGAGCCAGAAATAGGTTAATACTAATTTAAAATGGAAAGGATCATGAGCACTTTAATGGCCCAAACTGGTCAGGCCCTTGGTTTTATGTCTCTCCCAAAAGATGATTATAGACCAGGTAATAACATTAAATGTAAAGTGTAATTTAGCTAAGAATTATTAATGCCATTTTAGGCAGGTAGATAATTAAACTATTAGGGATTTTTCTCTCTTAAGTCTTTGCCCCAATCTTTCCCCAGAGTTCAAACATGACAAGCACTGTGCTTGGAACTCATCTTGGGGGCTAATGGAAAATTCTGCTCCGTTTCCTCTGGGACTCCATGCTCATTAGTTATAGCACACCAATTAAAAGCTTTGTTAGGGAACCAGAGGAATGTGCTGCAGCACATGTACTGGCCGGGAAACTTCTTTCACATATCACATGGATGGATGGGTTTGTATGGCATGCCAAGCATCGCGTTAGGAGGTCGTGTGCATCCGCTTGCAGGAGCAACAAAAGCAATCCAGGAATTTTCAAGTCAGCAGTCTTTGGGATCTGCTGCTTTTCATTTGACCTGATAAGGATTTAAAAGTTTTCATTAGCCTTGTGAATCTTGGCCAAGTTAAATGACAAACACATTAAACAGAAAACAGGTTGCATAATATAAGACATCCTAAGCATGATAATTTTCTAGAAATGGTGATTGGCTCCAGTCCTCAGTCAAGAACTGATTTCTTCCTCAACCTTTAGCTCACCCTTCCCTCCCTCCAATTTTGTAACCCAAAGGGGTGAAGATGGGGTTAATACTGCAGCAAACTGCTTATGAACTGGAATAACAAGTATTTTTGAAGGGGATTATTGCCATTGTAGACCACTGATTAGTGTTCACAAACTGTAATTCTTAATTAAGAAAATAAAAGAAGTTGGCGTCTGGGCTGTGTACTCAACTCAATGACTGACTGACTCCACCTCAAGTCACATACAGAATGGGTTTATTTTTATAATTTTTAAAGTATTTAATCTAAAATAACACAGTGGGACTTTAGAAATGTTGCCAGTGGGGCTCAGGATCTTAAGAATGCTAATTGTATATTCTTTAGGAATCCCTTGCTTTCATCTCAGCATTTCATTACCACTGACTTGTTTCCAAAGAGGATTTGAGGGCTAACCATCCCAAAATGGCGGTGTACTCAATGGAAGCCATGAAAGTAATTTTGCACCATTTCTTTCAAGTACTACATTTCACAGGTGGCATTATACATGGGTACTCTCCTTGACTAGCAAATGCCCCATTTGGTTGGTCACATATAATTTGTGATATGGTATTATATATTGTATAGGGACAGCCACATTATGGTCATGTAAAATATACATGATAGAGGAGTGATTGGTTGGCATTGGTGGAGGGAGTTTCAGCTTTGGAATTCGCCATATCAATAAATTCATAGACACAGAATGACAAGCTTCCAAACAGTAGAAAAGTAATTTTAGAGATATTTTCCCACTTCAAATATTCTTGGGGAGGGGTGCTATAGAGAGGGGCACTCAAGCAGGAGAGAGCCTGGAGAGAAAACTCAACAACTCTTCCGTCTTCCTGTCTTGTACTTAGCTATGAAACATATACATAGACTACAATGGAAGGCATACTAGACAAAAGTCACCAATTTGTGTTCTGTGTCCACTTAGTTCCTTATGTAAAGATTAAAAATGGGGAGTCTGGCCATAGAGTTAATGCTTTATTAATCAGAAAGGAGAAGGGGAGAAAGATGAAAGAGAGACCAGAGGTAAGTTGCTCCAAAGCAAAGATGAATACAGAGACTTCATTTTGCTGACTAAGGTCTATACAACAGTAGTTGTATAGTGCATCTGCTCTATTTCTGACCAGGAAGCCAAGAGCTTTCCTTCCAGGTTCCCTTTTAAATTCACCTAGCTCTTCCCTCTGTAGCGACATCACAGATTGAGGGCCAGGGGACATACAGGGGACGCTTAAACTGATGCCAGATGTTTAGGATGCAGTCAGGGGACACAAGGACGTTTTGGATGCTGCGAAGTGGGGTGGAGCTATTTTTCTTCACACAATCACTAAAATAAAAAGGCCTCTGAATTTAATAGTCACCTAGAAATATAATCTTTAATTCCATAAACACCTCAAGAATGCTGACCAGCCCCCCAAACTAAATAACCTTTTTTCCTTTTGGCTTTTTATTTATTACCTCTCTCATCATGTTCCATTTTGTATCATGCCTATTTTTTGTGAGAGGCAGCAGGGTAGAGGGGATGGAGAGTTGAGGGAGTCAGGGAGATCTAGGTTTACATCTTGTCTCTGATAGTGCCTGTATTCCCTGGGATAAATTATTTCATACTCGTAATAACACAGACAGCTGTCCTAAGACTATCCTTTTCATTTAGGCTATTGGTTTGCATTGGTAAAATGAGTTCCCTTATTTAGATTCCTTTATGCCATTGAAATCATATAGTCTCACACGAATCCTCCAAAAACAAACAATTGGTTTGTGTTGATACTGCTACTCTGAAAAACCTCTGTGCTCTCCTCCCTCCTCATTGGTGACACCCTCCTACGTCTACCATTTTAGGGACAGCCCTTGCCATGCTTACCTCACACCTGGATACTTCTCCACACTCTACCTCTCTGATTGTAATGGAGTACTCTAGTGCTATAAGAAATGATGACCAGAAAAACTTAGAAAGACTTCCATGAACTGATGCAAAGTGAAGTAAGCAGAATGAAAAGAACATTGTACACCATAAAGGCAATATTGCATGATGAACAATTGTGAATGATCAAGCCATTCTCAGCAATACAGTGATCCAAGACAATACGTGAGGCTCATGATGAAAAATATCTGCCTCCAGAGAAAGGACTGATGCAGTTTGAATACAGACTAAAACATATTATATTTCACTTTCCTTATTTCATTTTTGTTAGAGATCTCTTCCACAAAATAACCAATATGAAAAATGTTTTACATGATTTCATATGTAAAATCTATATCAGATTCCTTACTGTCCCAGAGAAGGAGGAGGGAAGAAAGGGGGAAGAGAGGGAGAGAATTTGGAACTCAAAATTTAAAAAACGAATTTAAAAATTGTTTTTCCATGTATCTGGGAAAATAAACTATTATTTAATTTAAATTTAAAAAAGAAAAGAAAAGACTATCTTTCTTCTGGTTTACTACACTGCAGGGTAGTGATTAATTATCTCCTTAATACTTTCTGGTAAACAGAGCTAAATACATGTTTTATCTATCTAAATTATATATTCCCTGAGGAAGGGAACTGATTTATTTATCTTTGTAAACTCCAGATCAGGACAAGGGAGTGGATTTGTAATTTCTTTGCTTTATCAACCTCTAGGGTGAGAAAACTTCCTCTCATCCTCTCTATAATTAAAAGTCTGAGAGATTTGTCCAGAATACTTTGACATTAGCTGACTTTCCTAGGGTCACAAAGTCAATATGTATCAGATTTAGGACTTGAATTCAGGTCTTCCTGGCTCCAAGGTCAACTCTCTCCCCACTATACCACACTACATATGTCTTGATAAAGGTTTGCTCAACTTAATTAAAATTTTCTTAAAGCAAGATTAGAAATCATTTGAGTTCTTGTCAGTAGATTATATGATATCTACTGTAGTAGTAACTGTAGTAATATATATTAAAATGCTATTCAAATGAAATTACTTTTGGTGGAATGTCCTTTTTTTCCTCTTTCTAAACTTCATTCTTTGGACATCTATAGTTCCACTCTACAGAAACACATCAGGGTTCTAAAGGATCTTCCATTTCTTTTTTTCCCGTAACCTAAATCAGGGGCAAAATGTTTAAAGGTAAAAGAGAATCTTGTTGGAAATCCACTGTCTCCTTTCTCATACTTTACTAACCAAGTATTTACTTATTATTATAATTTTTCTTCCTCTACTAAATTCAATGAACATTTATTAAGTGCCTAATATGTGCCAGGTATTTTGCTAAATTGTGGGGATACAAAGAAGGCAAAAATACTACCTGCCCTCAAAAAGCTTATAATCTAATAGTGGAAGGTCCTATGATAAGTCAAATTATTACAAGATCTGCCATTGGAGTTCAAATTTTGGCAGATTCTACCTAGCTCAAAGGTTTTGATGGTGAGTCCAGTTTAGTTCGAGGGGTACCTAAACCATGCTAGATTGGCTCATTACCAGATTAATCACAGATGATGATATTTTTAGCCGCAGCAACTCTGGAAGATCATCAACTTACTTGCAGAGGAGTTGCCATTTGCTTCAGTGAAGTGAGTGCCCCACACTTAAGAAATTACAGAATCATCATCTTTTGATTTATAATACTTTTTTGAGTCCCTTCTTCATCTTTTTCTGCCACTCTATCACCATCATTATGGAAAGTGGAAAGTGCTACAGTAGATGGAAGGCTGCTTTGTACATTCAATATTTCTAGTGACCAACCTGGTGATGAATTTTCAAATAAAAACTGTGCAATCCATGAATTACCCATATCACATTGTTTACCATTTCAGGGATGGGGATGGGAGGGAGGGATAGAATTTGGAACTCTCAATTTTAGAAACCTGATGTTAAAGATATTTGTGTGTAATTAGAAAAAAATAAACAATTGAAAGGGGGAAAAACAAAAAGGAAAGAAAAGCCATGAAATAAGAATGCCTACTGCCCAAGTTATAATACTCATTAACAGAGAGATTCAGCTAATTTATTGATATGTAGATACCCATACACACCTCCATAAATTCATATCATGCGTAGATATGACAGATGAAAAATGACCTGGACTCAGAACTGAATAGAGGAAGAAACTGGGCAAGAGTTCGCTTTTAGAAAATTTCTATGCAATCAATAATCCCAAGAATGTGCTGCCACAAAAACCATTAGAAAGTACTACTATTCTTTTGGTCTAAAAATAAATCCATTTTCTTGGTGACTATGGAAGCCTGAACATCATGAGACATCCAGATCTCAGAGGAATCAAAAACGTAGATGAGGCAAAGGACAATGGGTACCAGGTACATGGTGGGTGTTCTTGTAGGCTGTGGCATATGGCTGGTAATAACTTACTTGCCAGAAGCAGAATAAAACCCTCCATAAAAACAGATATGACCAGAAATAAGATCAGTTATATAGAAACAGTGAGGGGTAACAGATACACTGCTATATGTGAAATATTGGGGGGGAAATCATAATAAGGTATCAATGTACTGGTTTTCAACACAATGGAGGACATGGCCAAAATCAGATATAAGGCAAAAGGGTAGAGTCTTTCCTGGGAGAGGGGAATAGTAGCACTAACTAGCTCACAGATCCATTAAAATATATAATAAGAGAAATAAGAGTAAAGACCTTTCTTTAACATTGATCAATGGCAAAAAAAAATATATGGATTTTGGTTACTTGACTCATTTCAATACATATACATGTGGGTATATATATTTATATATATGCTAATAAAATCTTAGCATTTGCACATAGTTGCACATATTTTATTTTTTTAGTAAAAAAGTCATATGACTTTAGGACTTTTGAAAACTCTGCTCTGGTGACCAGAAAAAATAACAGCAAAAGAAATATTGTTTGAAGAATAACTTGTGGATGTCTACCTCCAGAGAAAGAACTGATAAATAGAAACACGTAAGACATAATTTTATTTATAAATATATATTTTTGTCAAACAAGGCCTTCCCTACTGGGAGCAGGGGAGGAAGGCAGGGAGGGAATAAACTGGGTATTTTAATATAACAAAGAAAAAAGAAATTAAATTAACAAAACAAATTAAATCAGACGCATTAAGTGTGCTACTTGTTGGACGTGATCTAGGTTCTTGGAAAAAGGTGGCTTATAAACAATGACTAAAACATGTTTCATCATTAACATACTGTCTTCTTGTCAGGATCTCCAAGATTTAAACCAATAAAGTCTAATTATTCCCACATTACTGAAGAAACTGAAGCACAGAGAAGGGTAGCATGGCTGGGCAAATTCACTTTACTGAATGGGTTACTATGGGGGATGGCATTAAGGATAACTGATTCAAACAGCAGAAGAAACCTGCCTGGATTCCGGAAGACCTGCATATTTGGGAATGGCTATTGGAACTTTTGTGGGACAGCAATGGGCCATGAACTTGCTCAAATGTCGGGTGACTTGCGTTCACTTAGCTATGTAAAAATGGAGATTTGAACCTCAGACTTCAATTCCCAGAAGTCCTTGGCACTTCCCAGAATGCCCTATAATCTCATCGGAGAGCCTCACCTGGGCTGAGAACACAATTTGTATTTAAACTGACTGAACCACCTACTTGGTCTCTCCGCTTCTGCTTCTAAGTACACCGTCTCTCTAACTGGCAGGCAGGATGTAGTGAGTAGGTTGTACGTGCTTTTCTTATTTTGTATTTCTTTATTTCTTTAATAAACCTCTAAAAATATAATACTTTTAGTAGAGAAACTAATTTAACTGTTACAGCTATGCAACTTTGGGCAAACCAAACCTCTTGGACTTTCAGTTTCATTCTCCTGTACATTGAAGGGCTTGGACTCAGACCCCGAGGAGCTACCATGGTTGATCTGTGCCATTTCCCTGAGATTTGCTTGCATCATCTGTAAGGGTATAGGGCTAGGGGCTGGTCCTGTATCTTCTTCATGGGTGTAAGGAAAGCCCATCTTTACTGATGCAAATTGGCATGTTTTCTGCATCTTACGGTCTTAGAGAACTGCCAAGAGGTCCATGAAGTTAGATGACTTGCCAAGGATTACACAGCCCTTATATCCTCCTGACTTTGAGGTCAGTTCTCTATTTCTTTACAATGCTTCTCCATCTGCAAAACGAGGATAATAATACTCACACTTTCTATGTCACAGGGCTGTTTTTGGGTAAACACCTTCTAACCCTTCCATGCTAGAGAAATTCCAGGTCTTCTGCCCTCTCTGCCTATGGTTTTCTGATGAGATTGAGGTTTCTCCTGAGGATCTGAAGACATAACTCTGAATACTTTCATGCTAGGGGTCAGTACAGGACGTAGCCTGAGATAAGAGCCTCCTGACTGCTCCACAGCTTCCAAATTTCCCTTAACACAGGGGAGTGGCCCGAGACAGCAAGATGACATCCATGGCTTTTGAAAAACAGCACTCAAGGGCAATCCCCACCACGAGGAAGAAAAGAGGTCACAGAGCTACTCTCTCACTTAGCAGGGAGTTAATGAGCCACAAAAAAAGAGAAGGGCGAAAACCTACTGAGCATGGAGTGGATGGCACCTCACAGCCAGCCCTCAGACCCAGTTCTTTTTCTAGGTTTTTGCATTAGTTATTCTGAATTTTCTGCCAGATAAAGCATGAAGCCTTAGGTCTTGTGTGCATATGCACATGTGGTGCATATGTGTGTGTTCAAGTACAATAAAAATTAGTAAGCAGGTAATTACTTTGGAAGGGCGTCTAGGTGGTACAATGGTTCTATGTTTGGAATTAAGAGACTCATCCTCCTAAGGTCAAACCTGGCCTCAGATATTTAGTAGCTGTGTGATCCTGGGCAAGTCACTTTACCCCATTTACCTTAGTAAAAAATTTATCTTAGTAAATTAGTTCCCTTATCTGTAAATGAGTTTAGAGGAGGAAATGGAAAACCACTCCTGTATCTTTACCAAGAAAACCTGAGACTAGGTTCCAAAGAGTCAGACACAACTGAAACAACTCAACAACAATAAAAATTACTTTGGCAATGTCTATAGTCTTTGGACAATAAAAGCTAAATTTTTCTCTAGTTTTGCTTTGTGTGTTCCTTGGGTCACTGTGGAATATGCCAATTCAGTCCCATAGCGCGTGCCTCAAAGACAACATTACTGACATTACTATATTCAAAAGTGGGTCATGGATTCCCATCATTCTCAGTGGGATATCCCAAGTGGACTGTGTCTAGATGCTGAATAACATGGGGGTTAAAAATCTAAGGACACTTGCTGATGTGAAATTGCATACTTTCCTAAGCGAAAATAACAGGTTGCCTAGCAGACAGTGATCCTTTAAGAGTCTAAGAAGTGATAATGGGGAGACTGAAAACACTTGACTGTGGTGCCCTGAGAATTAGGGACTGGCCCAGTTTGGAGGTATTTGAAGACTAGGTGAGACCAGAGTATGGAAGAGTCTCTCCTTTAATCAAGGAGACTCAATAACAGTAAGTTTTTATTTTATTTTTATATTTTATACAGCTCCTCCCTTCCTTCTCCAAACTATAGAAGGCACCATTCAACAAAATATAGAGTTTATGTCTTTCATGTGTCTCCATTTCTCAAGTCATTCTCTGGAGGTGAATATTCACAAGTAGATTGCAGAAAAGATCAGTAAGTTTTGATTTTTTAACACTTATTTCCTAGTCATCCCTTTCTTCCCTTCCCTACCTTATTATAGAATCCCCTCTTATAACAAATTATAGTTAAACAAGATAAACAAAAAATGATGGTCATGCTTGGCAGCATATGTTGTGTTCTACATTCAGAGTCTACCATCTTTCTATCAAATCATCATGAGATCTGATAACTTGGAAATGAATGCAGAACTACCAAGTCGTCAGAAAATCCACTCTTTAATCAGGAAAAAGGGATAGGCTCATCATTTTGACCATCACACAGAGTCATAAGCTAAATACCACACAGAACTAGAGGCTCTGGGACTCTGGGAACCGTATCCCTGGGAGAAGACACAGCCCTCAGTGCCAACTCCAAAGAGATACTGAACTGGAGAGTCTCTTCATACCTTTTGGGAAGCCTACAAAGATTACCCTCCTTGCAGTCTATAGTTATGGTTTTAAGGAACAGTCAGCTGTAACAAATTAAAGGTAAAGGTCAAACTCAGGAGCTGGGCTTGTGGAGAGGAAACTTTTACCCAGCAGAGAAATCTTCCAAAACAAACAGGTTCTTAACCTTTAATCAAAAGAGGTGTGCTTAGTATTGGGCCAGTCCCTAATTCTCAGGGCACCACAGTCAAGTGTTTTCAGTCTCCCCATTATCACTTCTTAGACTCTTAAAGGATCACTGTCTGCTAGGCAACCTGTTATTTTCGCTTAGGAAAGTATGCGATTTCACATCAGCAAGTGTCCTTAGATTTTTAACCCCCATGTTATTCAGCATCTAGACACAGTCCACTTGGGATATCCCACTGAGAATGATGGGAATCCATGACCCACTTTTGAATATAGTAATGTCAGTAATGTTGTCTTTGAGGCACACGCTATGGGACTGAATTAAAAAATAAAGGTAAACTGAGTCATCCAAAAATCCATGTTGACAGATCTCTGGAGTCAAGACTAGCCATTCCATTGATCAGAATTGGGATGCCATTTAGTGTTTTCCTTTTCATTATTGTAATAATTGTCTACATTGTTCTTTTGGTTGTACTTCCCTCTCTAGCTCATTTCATACCAAATTTTCTGAAGTTTCTCTGAATTTTTCACATTTATCGTTTCTTAGAGCATAGCATCTCATGGCATTTATATTCCACAAAGGCTCTATCACTTTTCTTTTCTGATGCTGTTTCTGACTAATGAGTATCCAGCCTGAAAGGGTAATGAATGTTGTGGGGTAATTTGGGTAGGTGAAGAGACTATTTATTTCTTGGGCATCTATTAGACAACATACACATACTTGAACAAACTACCCATTTATACAAGAAACTAATGTGAAAAGTAGCCTTACACCTTGGCTAGAAGAAATACATAACAGGGGATAAGGAGATGACAAGAGCTCACTAGACCAGAGGCGGAATCTCTGTTTTGCTTCTATCATTGTCTATTCAAGGACATACCTACAGAGTCAGCTGAGATTACCACCAAATATGGCACCCATTTAGCAGCTGTGGATGTCAGGAGCCCTGGGCAGTTTCCAATATCCCCACAGCTGTAGTTCCATGAATTGATGTAATCAAGGAAAATGTAATAGCAGCTGAACGGTTTTCTTTCCTTGCCCCTTTTCAGGGCCACTGGAAAAAAAAGTATATGTGTATATATATATATATATATATATATATATATATATATATGTATATATATATTATTTTTTGCATTAGGAATAATTTTACAAGAAATTTCTAAAATAGATTCATGAGAACTTCAGTTTTAAACAACTTTGCTTTTTAGTTTTACATGTTTTAGAGGATCTCTACTCAAACCTTCTAGAGAAGTGGGCACATACTGCACGAGTGGGATTTGTTAACTAGGATAATAGTTAGAATGATATATAATAATGAATAATAATAGATGATGATAAATAATAGAATAATATATTCATTTCTGATAAAACCAACACATTCATTTTTCAATCTAAAAGACAGAATTTAATTTACTGGACAAAATGAAGCAATTCTTAATTAATGACAATAAATATTGATGAAATTGAATGGTACTGCACATAAAAATATAGGGATTGGACCTCTGATTTCACTGCTACAGTGGACTCTTGGATGAGAAAACTCCATCTCCTAATGCAATTGTCCAGAGCACTGAGCAATCCTATTAAACCAATAGTCACATAATAAACAACAAATAAACAAATAAATAAATAAAGATATATATCTTTATATATATCAGAGGCAAGACTTGAACACAGGTCTTCTTGGCTCAGAAGTCAGTTGTTCAGTCATTATATTCTAAACTGGATAAATGAACATTATTCTGTATTTCCTCATCAAGCAGATATTTACAATACAACACTCTTCATCCTATCCAGCATAGCCATTCCTACTTGCCCACAGTTGTCCATTTAGATTATAATATGCAGAACAAATATTTTGTAGAATTAAGGGAGCTGGGCAAGGAGGAGTAAGAAAAAGAAAATATACTTACTTGTCTTCTTTTTAAAGTGATCTTGAATTTCAAGATATATATATATAAAATAAGGCAAGGTCTCTGAAGTGAGCTGGGTCAGTGTGGTCCATTGATTTTATTCCTCTGGCCATATTCTTGAGATAACTTCATTTTACAGTTCTCCCTATATTTCAATGCCTACCCATAAGGACTAAAAAAAAAATTCTAGCATCTCTCCTTTAAAAATAAAAAAGACAATTCAAATGAAAAGAAAATCTTTTAAAATGATTTTAGAAGGCAGCAGAATAGCAGTCATTTGAAGATGCAATCTCCCCCACCCCACACACACCCCTTGTTGTGCTGGTGACGTCCTCATCTAGCTCAATGTTATTTTACAGCGAAGTGAGGATGTTTGAAGAGAAATGAATTAGGCCTCTGAAGTTGTATGTGTTAAAGAAAAACATATGGAAGCTTCCCTGCTGTGTACTCCCCACTGAGGCACAAATTCAAGGGGGTGTGGAATTTACTTGCTCAAGCTCTCCGTTTTCTAAGATCAGCAGGATAAGCTCAGCAATGAATGGAAGGGGGTCACTGCGACTGTTCCAAAGAGAATTTTGTTTTTCTGCAATCACCTCCATCAAATGCTCCTCACCACTCAGAACAGCAACCAGAAAGCAGATAGACAATATTTTAATGTCCCTTATATTATTGTCCTTGTTTCAATGGTGTCTCTACTGCTGGGACCAGAGAAATATATTGGCGGAAGGTGGTTTGTTGCTAAAAGGCGTCTTCATTTTAGCCATCTGTTTCCTCCTTTTTGACTCAACTCTAACCCCTGGACTCTTTATCTGTGATAACTAGCTCAGGGCTACCTGCACAAATGGTACCCTGTGAACTTCTAGTCCAGAAAATTAATTCAAAAAAGAATTAATGCTCCTCTTTTCCCTCCATCCTTCCCCCTCCCTGCACCTTTGTACCTGTGCTGCTGAGGATGCCATGATTCCATTTACACTCCAAAGATGCCAACAGGCTTGATACTCAACAGCGTTTAACTTCTGCATAAGATGAAAGTGACACACCAAACTAATTCAAACATATGATTGATGTAGTGTAGTCGCTGCTACCTAAATTGTCCTCCTAATACTGCTTTCAATACTGCGTATTTGAGGAAATCAGTTAAATAAATACTTGGAAAAAACCACTGGTGTAAGAGCACTATTTGGGGATTGTGTAAAGCATCCTCTTCTCTCTTGTCCTCTCACAATAAAACTGAGGGTATTCAAAGAATTGTAATAGTAGTCCTAGTTGTCATCATAATAGTAGTAGGGTAGGTAGGTGGTTCAGTGGAAAGAAGTGATCAAAGAAAAGGTCCAATAAAGTGTGAAAAGAAAATCTGTCTCTCTGTTTGTTCTTTCTGGCTGACTCTGCAATCTCTGACCTCCCTTCAAAAAAGCCTCTAAGTGAAAGCAGAAATACTGATTTATAGAGAGACCCCTGGCTACAGGTGGGCCTCCAAAACAGAAAAGGAGACCTCTGCCCCACTCTGCCCATCTGGCTGCCTGCCAGCTCACCTGCATTTTTGTCTTACATCTGTCTAGCCTCCACTTGTCCTCAAACCACGGGTCGGCCTCCTCTTTTCCAATGACACTGCCTTCTTGACTCCCACTTTCCCCTGGAATGATCTTGGGTAATTGAAATCTAAGAAACTGAAACCTTGGGTAGGAGGGGGTCAATTGTACTTTGGGGAAGGCTTCACCAGATTCCATGATGCAAAAAAAGCTATGAGATGAAGTGAGGAGGGAGAAGACTAAGTGGAGAAGATTGTCTCTGAGGTGATCTCCTTCTTTGAAGGAAGATCAGAATTCTTAGAGGAGTCAGGGATGAAATGGGAGGGCATTCCAAGTGTTGTCACAGAAAATTGGAGGCAAAAGACTGGCTAGGAAGAGAAGTAGTCCAGGTGAGAGGTAATAAAAGGCTCAACACAATTGTAATTTTCCTGTTTTCAAGAAGCCATAAAACCTTTGCTTTGGGTATTGCCAAAATTTACCAAAGATAAATTGGATAGAAACCCCAAACCTCTCTTTTTCCATGAATATGCTTTTATTTTTTGCCCTAGGAAATGTCCATTATGGCTCTGGCAAAGAACAAGTATTTGAAGGGGCGGAGTTGGGAGGGGAGAGGAGAAGGAGAGAGAGCAATGCCATCAAAGCAAAGTTCGCTTCTTTCATCCAGTTATGACTTTTACATTTAAAGAAACCAAAAAAACAATTGAAGCTATTTTAGACACTGGGCTTTTCCAGCTCAATGGGATCTAATTTCTGAAAGCTGAAAAAGCAAGTTTTTTTTTTCTTTTCAAAATGCATACCTAAAATGACACTAGAAAATATAGCCTTGGGCTGCAGATCCTTTTTTATGGGCAAAGATGAAATGATTGCATTTCTAAGTGAGATAAAAAGTCATTCTGCCCAAATTCCTTCATCCCTCTTCACTGCACTTATTCCTATCAGGAGAGAATTGCATTATAGCAGAAGACACTAAATCTATTTATTTCCCTTCTTATTTTATTAATCAAACTATAAAATAATCAGTTCAGCTACTCATATAACCAATCTTAAAAAGATTAACCTCAGATCCCATTCCCTGGCTCCTATTTTGCTTCTCTATGGTAATGTGGCAGCATAAGAGTTTATGTTCTCCATAACTTGTGAAAAATGCATTTCTTACAAAGAGTCCACATCAAAAATAATTACCGTTATGAACAAACTACCAAACACAGTCACACTTGGCATACATCGACATTTTGCTAAAAGCATTAACACAATGTCAGATGCAATTTAAAGAAATCTAATGTACAGTAAATTACAACAAAGCCAGATCCTCCCTCCTCCCAAAGATAAATGGGAGCATTAAAAAAAAAACATATTGGAAAAAAGAAAGGTAGGGCTTAAAATAGATTTTGGTGGCTTTGTAATCAATGCACCTTTTACATTATAGAGCAGAAAAGATGGAGATAGGACAAGTAATGCATTTTTCTAAAAAGCAAGATTTTGCCCTTATAATATTTTAAGTTTGAATCACTGATACAGAAATTTAACTAGTACTTGAAGTCCGTACCTTTCTGAAACTCCTCATATCCATTAAAGAATTAGTTGACAGAACACTTCTCAACAATTAGAAATTACTTTCTGTATTTTTAGAGATAGAAAAATTAAGGCAGAGGTTTAGGGATTCTTGTAGGGCTTTACTTCTGTCTCTTGGCTTCCTTTCAGATTCAGTTCAAATCTTACTTTCTTGCAGGAGACCTCTCCTGGTTATCCCCCTTGCTGATTCCTTCCTTCTGAGGCTAATTTACATCTACTCTGACAGTGGTTGGTATGTCTCCTCCATCAGAATGTGAGCTCAAAGAGGGAAGGTACTGTGGTTCATATCTTTCATTGTACCCTTAGAGATGGGCAGAGCTCTTTTTGGTTAACCTTTACCTTCTGTCTCAGAATAGATACCTATCTATTTATTCTACTATTATCTATATTCCAAGGCAGAAGACTAGTAAAGGTCTAGGCAACTGGGGTTAAATGACTTGTCCATGGTCACAGAGGCCACATTTGAACCCAGGACCTCTTGTTTTTAGCCCTGGCTCTCTATCCACTGAACTTCCTAGCTGCCTCAATGAGCAGACCTCTTACTAAATGCTTATTGACTGATACTGATTCAGAGGTTTATTGATCCCAGATGGTGGGTGGAAAAATAATTCTTCATTAAGAGTCTGCCAGGATATGCCTTCTCCATACATTTCCCCCTTTCTCCTAGCTACATAATTTCATATGAGCATTTCCTCCTGTATAAACATTGAGCATCTTCAAGCAATATGAATATTTTAATTGTTTGAATGGCACCATATGGGCAGGGGGCAGCCCCATTCTGCCAACAGAGAAGATGCCTGTGATTGAAAGCAGATTGAGTAGCTGTTTAAGCACTGAAGACCTTGGCCCTGCTCCTGAACCACTCCCTGTAGTTCATGTGCTGAGCAGGCTACTTTGTATTGAATAGCCTTCTTCGGGTTTTCATTGAAAGAACATGCCTGATTGACTTTGACTGGGAATTTACTCCCTTCATACGCTTGTGTTAAAATGAAAACAGCAAACATTTATGAAGATCCTACTGGGTGCAGAGAACTGGGTTAGATGGTAAAGTTTAGAAAGGACACCATCAGGGGCAGCAGCTAAAGGGCATGGTGGATAGTGTAAACCTCAAATTTCCTTAGACTTATAATTGTTGAAAATTTCACCATTGGGATATTTCATACTTGGAAAATTTCTTACTGATAGTCTATTGGAATGGGAACTCCATTGGCATGGGAGGTTCCTCCTCTTCCCTTCTTAAGATTACTTTAGGACAGAAACCCTTTGCTGAACAATGGAAAGGACTTTGACCTATGCTTGAGCACAGAACAGGAATTTCTTTGAGTCTTGATTGATTTTAGAATTGATACAATGGAGATACTCCACCCTATTCAGTCCTAATAGAATTGAGTAAGGGCTGCAGCCTAGATCAAAATTTAATTATTCCAATCTCTACCATACTCAAGTTAACAGGATTTAGAAAGGGCTGTAGCAAAGGAGTATAGATTTAATCATTTGAAAATATGACCTTCAACAGACATGTGCAAAAGCCAGAAACCTCTGGGCGGTCCTGGGTTAAGCGAGAGCCTCCATTGACAGGGAAATTGATGAAGAGTGATTGGTAGATGTGAGGACTGAGGGGAGGCAACTTGGATGGTGTCCTTAAAGATAGGAGGGTCTGGAGACTGAGAGAGGAGGATTGAGTTTTTGGTCGGTGTGGTTCCTAGGCGCTGAGGAAGCTTGCTCTGAAGGAAGCTGAAGGTGGGGGCCTCTGAGACTGTTTCTCCATTTTGGACACGTGAGTAATAGGGACTGATCTCTTTTCTTTGCCCTAGCTATCTAAGGGCTTGGGCCGTTTGGCCCAGCCTAAACAGAAGGGGTATTTAAGCCCTATTCCCTTCTCTCCCCTTTCTCACTCTATATATATCTCTAATTCCTTTCTTGCTCCTATTGTAATTAAACTCCAAAAAAGGCTGACGGCTGACTTGAGTTTTTCATTTAGGAATTACATAGCTGATTCCTTGGCGACCTTAAATTAATATATATCAGTCTTTTAAAGTGATTCCCTTGCAACAATAGATACTTCCTAGCTGTGTGACCCTGGGCAAGTCATTTAACTCCATTTGCCTAGCCTTTATCCTTCTGAATTAAAATTGTTACTAAGAAAGTAGGGTGGATATTTTTTTTAAAGGACACAATCCTTGCCCTTTCACAATTTACCAGGGATCTAAGACTTCAATACCAATAATTGTAACACAGAATATAATGTGATGCCAAAGGGGAATCTGAGAGGATTAGCCAATATTCTGTTGCTAAACAAGCACTCAGCCCCACTCGTCATCCATATCATTTAATATAAAAAGGTACCCTGGGGAAAATGCTTAGCTTCTATGTTGCTTTGGAAGACTTCTTGTCAGCTCAGTCTTTGGATCTGCCTCTTTATGGGTGATGCTGGTATTCTCATCTATTTAGGGCATCTGTTAGACTTTTTTTCCAAACATATAAATAGCTCATAGTTCCATTTTTTGCTTAGGGAAATTCCTTTTCTTCATCTCATTCCTGCTGGGCTTCTTAATTACTAATGCAACTGCCCCACTTCCTTCCAAGGCTCATTGATATGGGACTCTCTCTTCAGTGGTAGAGAGGATGCCTTGTGGGCCTGGCAGAGTTGGGGAGAGAACAATCTCTTTTGGTTGAGCTGAGTTATCTCAGTCCAATTGGGAGAATTCCTTCCTTCTGGGGAAATTGTTTGGTAAATAGTCTCCTAACCTTCTCTGATTTCTGTGTTGCTACAATTTGGAAGAATGGGTTTCTTTGATATTTGCTATGTGTGTTTACTGTGGACTGTTTTTTGGTGGGAAAGTTGTCAAGGCTTGGCTAAAGAATTTCAGATCCTTCTTCTACTCCAAATGACGAAGTGATTAGAAGTTAACTGAAATGCAAACTTATCCGTGTTGGCAAACCTATGGCACACGTGCCAGAGTGGACCGCTCCCTTCCTCCACTCCATACATACCTGAGGACATTGCTCCTCTGCCCAGTAGCCCAATGGGAGTGCTTCCTCCCTTCCCTGTCTGGGGTAAGGGGGTGGCTCACATGTGGTGTGAGAATGCAGTTTGGGCACATGTTCTCTAAAAGATTCACCATCACTGCCCTTGACTAATAATATTTAAGGGAGCAGATAGACCAACTTTTAGCTTAATAAACCTTCCTCATTCTGAGCAGAGTGATCATCCTTTGGTCCCAACCTTTTGCTTCCACTCCTGGCAGGAATGAAACTCTTCCTCAGAAAAGGATGGGGAGAGAAAAAGCAAGAGCTATCTATTCTATCTCACAGCAAACTCTCCAGATAGGGTTCACTTTGAGACTCATTACCCATTCAGGGTCTACTCTTGTTACATTAAAACCTCAATTCCTAGTCAGAATGAACATTTAACCAGATTAATAAGAGCATAGCAAAATAGTAATGATGAGGGCTACAAGTGTTAACTCATTCACCCATTCACATAACCACAAATTTTAGTCCTAACCTAAGCTACCTCATTTCAACAACTTTTATAAACATGGATGGGAAGGTAAAATACAAGTGGAATGTTGGGAGACTCACTTAACAGATGAGGAAACTAAGACAAAAAAGCTTAAGTGACTCGCTCAGGGTCACAGAATTAATAAGTATCTGAGATGAGATTTGAACTCAGGAAGACAGTCTTCCTGACTTTAGGCCCAGCACTCTTTCCCTTGTACCATCTAGCTTCCCAGACTATTCTTAAGACCCAATAATCAATCAACATGAATCAATATACATTTATTTTTCTTATCAGTCTCTAAATATCTAGCCCAACATTCCTTTGGAAAGACTGCTTCATTGATCATATTTTATTTTAAGGTGTTGCTTTTTACACTGTACAGTTCTTTAGTGTCCTGGTTAACAATAAAATCTTTGATCTATAATTTTGGTTCTTGTGTTTTTTTTTGAAGGTGTGCAACTTCTCTTTTAGTCCAATTTAAGCCATGATAATTGTTTTCAGGCTAATACTGTTTATGTTTGTTCTTTACTTTAAACAAAACATCTACAAATACTTATTTGTATATAGATAAAATAAATTCTTCACAACCAACTGCAAAAACAAACAAAAAACTAACAAAACTATTGGCCTGGCACTGTGCCTTAAGCATCAGAGATGAAAATGGTGGAAAAAGACAGGCTCTGCCCTCAGGAAGCTTATAGTCTAATGAGGAAGACAACTTGCAAACAAACATATACAAAGCAAACTCTACATAGGATAAATAGAAGTAAGTAGCAATTAATATTGTCACACACAACCTCTTTTAAAATAATGAACTTCTATCTTCAACTTTTTTTTAGTGGGTAGATAGTGTAGGAATGAGATTATAGAGAGTTGAATTTTGATAAGAGCAAGTTTGAGAGGATTGGAAATTATCTCCAAAGTGCTGAGCTCCAGCCAGGAACCCAGGAGAGAATTCTTAAATGCAAAGAGCTGAGGAGGAAAGAGCTCCAGGGAGAAACTGATACTTCTTGTTCCTGAGCTGGAAGAGGAAGGTGCAGGTTTTCTGGGCTTAACCTGTTTGTGAAAGTTTGGAGATTTCTTTTCAACTGGAGAGCATCTTATGGAAGATCTAGTCATACCAAGTTGTCTGAAGTCTTATCTGAAGATTGTCTGTTGAGCTCTAGTTTTTTTTTTGTTGTTGTTGTTTGTTTGTTTGTTTTTTTAACCTCAGGATCAGACCCAGCTTTGGGTGGACTCAGCCATTTTGAGGCCACTCTTAGTAGATTTTGGAGACAACTTCTTAGAGAAACAACTAAACTAAAGACTGAGGATTATAACCAGGTAGATGAGTGAGTTTGGGGGGAAACCCTAGTTAGAAACAGGAAGCTGGTAGCAGAGCTGGAAGAACAGAAGCATCCATCATGAGATAGACTTAGATTGGTTGGGTGAAGTATAAGAAATTAGAGGCAGGATATCCTTTTTGTTTAATCCTCAGAGTCTACCTTGATTTCGAATAAATATAGATACTGTTTTCTTCTAACAATCTCCAAGGCTTTTACACACACTGGTTCTGTGAAGGGAAGTGAACTTTGCTTCCTTTCACCAAAAGGGAATTGTGATACTTATCAATAGCCAAATAAGTATCCAAATCAATTCCCTAGTGTACATAACACCATCTATCCACTGTCTTTCTTCAATCAGGGACATTATTTCTTCAGTAGTAAGTGCTTCCCTAAAACATAAAGCACTCAAAAGTCCAAAGCACAATTTATTGCTATGGTTTCTGCTACTCTGTCTCCAGAGCTGATTTTCTCTATGGCTCACCTCTCCTATGAACCCCACGCTCAAAGTGTGGGAAGGACAATTTGTGTAGAGGTAAAAATACTCTACTTTGTATGTCAGAAGACTCAAGTTCATGTCTCAGCTCTGATGCTTACAAATTTGTCTTATTTGTCACTTAAACCGCTCAAAACCTCAGTTTCCCATCTATGAAGTGAATATCATAGTATTCACATTACATCTGTCACATGGTTGTTAGGAAGAAAGTCCTTGATAAATATTAAAGTACTCTGTGATATTTAGCACCCGAACCTAACTCTATATCTTTGTAGCATGCTTATATTCTATTGTTCATCCTTTGTTTTCAAAGGATGGGACAAGTTGGATTTAAGAGAGAGAGAGTTGCTTCAAGTTATCAGCCGGGAGGGGGGGGCAGTTGGGTGGCTCAGTGGATTGAGAGTCTAAGAGAAGGGAGGTTCTAGGTTCAAATCTGACCTCAGATACTCCCAGTGGTGTGACCCTGGGCAAGTCACTTGACCCCCATTGCCTAGCCCTTACCGCTCTTCTGCTTTGGAGCCAATACACAGTATTGACTCCAAGATGGAAGGTAAGGACTTAAAAAAGTTATCAGCTTCAGTCTCTCTTCCAGGCATTGAAGTCCTATGGCAAGACAGAAGTCAGAATTACTGGTGATGGCTCAGAATGCAGTGAATGACCTTGATATCTTTGATACCTGACCAAAGTCTAAGTGCTTCCTTCAGTTGTCTTCATGCTTTCATCTGCCTCATTGGAACAAATTGTTCTCATCTGTCCATTCCACCAGGGGAAGTCTATACACCTTGGGATAGATTCTAATTCACCAATGGATTTGAGGTCTCAGCTATTCCCTCCACCTGATTTCGCCTGCAAGCAGTGAAGGTTTTATGGGGCTATGGCTGCTACACATGTCACAGTTTCTTGGAGCCACAGTTGAGAGCTGGAGGATAGGTGGATAGCAAAGGTAGATGAACAGCCCTGAAAGGGGCTTGGCAAGTCCAGACCCCAGAGGTGTTAGTCCTCCTTGTATACCCCCACACACTTCATCAATATTCGACCTCACACAGGTAGTATTTGGTCAGATTGCACTACTTCTCTGGGAATAACACAAGTCTTCTCTTAATTTATCCACAAAGAAAGCTAATTCCATTTGTAACAACTCCAACCCCGCCGTCCAGCCTCCTTCAAACTTCAGTACAATAGGTATATATAACTGGGTCAGTCTGCATACTCTAATCACTGACCAAGATGTCTATGCCCACTCTCTTTCCTTTCCAATGTTGACTAAGCTTTGTTGACTCTATGCTAATGGTCATGACTCTTTTAAAGATCATGTGCCATGCCCTGCCCCCCAAGAGTCCAAATGCCATGTGCCATCCCCCCCTGCCCCTTATCCCAGATGGGAGGGAAGCAGCACACTCATTGGGCTGCTGGGCAGAGGGGTGGGTTATGTCCTCCGGCATGGTGGAGAGGGGATCAGAAGTGGCCTGAGCACTCTGCTCCCTATGTGCTCTGCCACATGTGTGCCACCCATCTTACCCTGGAGGAAGGAAGCACTCCCATTGGTTGAGAGAGTAGAGAGTAGAGAGGTGGATGACATGAAAAAAAATATCTTCAGTCCCAGTGGAGATGGGGAAGGGAGTAGCTCTGTCAGAGTCTCTGCCATTCTAGTAATGAACTCTAGCAGACAATAGTGTGCATGTCTACAGAGAGGGCTCTGAGTGCTGTTTGTGGCATGTGTACCACAGGTTTGCCAATGTGATTCTATGCTATCTCTCTACTCATGACTTATGACTTTGACAAAGTTCAGCTTGAGACTACTGACACCTTTTTCTTAGGAAAAACAAATAAACCAACAACCTTGCTGAATGGGTCCACATCTAAATTTATGCTTGTGAATCACAATTGGATTGTTATTAATGACACTATTTCTCCTTAATGGCATACCTATATCTCTCATCAAACGTTTTCTTCATTCAAATTTTTCTTCTCTCCTTGAGCCTCCCTTGCCATTCCCTTCCATTCTCTGATAAGTTTCTCATCTCATAGTTCACCAACCTGCCCTCTCACAAACAAAACAAAACAAAACAAAACAAAACAAAACCACATTTGAGGCAATTCCTGGAGGGTTGCCTCTTTTACCCACTTCTTCATCTGACATTCCTTTGAAATAATCTCTAACTCTCTGCTCCTTCACTCCATTCTCTGATAATGAGGTGGCCTTTCAGTTTGCCAAGGCCAACACCTCTATATAACCTCTTCTATCTTTTCTAGTGGATTGTTGTGTTATCACTACTTTATCTCTAATCTTCCATGTCTCCTATCAACCAGTTCCTTCCTTATTGACTTCAAACACACCCATATCTCCTTTATCCTCAAAAAAAAGTCCCTCCTTAGTTCTTTTCATGCATTCCACACAAATATTTCCATATAGTCTCATTTTTCTCTTTCTTTTTTAAACTAAAGGATTTATCCTTTGGTATGTCAAAGACACTCTCTGGGCCTCCATTTCCTCACTTCTGAAGTGAGGATGTTGAAATAGATGATCCCTAATGTCCTATCTTCTAGTTTTCAATTCTATAGTCCCCAGTACTAGTGCCTTCACATCCTCTCTTCTGAATCTCTTTTAATCCCACAGGAATTCATCTTATGAGTTCATCTAATTGAAATTGCTTTCTCTAAAGATCCCAGTGATCTTTTAATTAACAAATCTAATTTTTCCTTTTCTTAGTCTCCATCTTTCTTGACCTCTCTGTAGCACTTGATACAATTGACCATTTCTCCTGTATACTTTTTCCTTTCTGGGTTTTTATGGTTGCACTACTTATTCTCTTGGTTCTCCTGCTACCTGTTTGATTTTCCTTAATTTCTTTTGCTGCACTTTCAGTCACCTCATGCCATCTTACTGTAAGTAAAGATTAATGTTCTGTCCTTGGCACTCTTCTATTTTTTTCCTAAACTCTTTCACTTGGTAATTTCATCATCTCAATGAAAATAACCTCCCAGTCTATATATCCAGACCCAATTCCTGTATTAAGCCCTGCACAACCACATGGTCTTTTGGGCATTTCAAACCACAATACCTCAAGCTAGTCTTGCCTCCTACCTCAAGGGACTCTGGGACTAGACAGACTATTTGAAAACATAATCAAATTCTATTTGAATTGTCCTCAAAATGCAAGAGGGGTCCACTCACTTCTCTGTCTCTCTACTTAGTTATTTTGCCAGTAACCAATTCTTTCTTTATCTCCATAAGACTACAAATGCTACCTGATTTTGCCCTTTTCTTTTAAAAACGCAATCCTAGAATAATCCATACATCTTTCTTCCCCATTAGCTTCTGACACTCTCTCTTCTTTTCCATACTTTAGTTTTCTTCTAGACTCCCACCAAGATCCCTATAAATTTCAGACCTTTTCTAGCTTTTACTCTTTTCAAACCTCTAATTCACATCAACTCCCTCTTGCTCTCCAACATAGTACCAGATCTGGGAAATTCCCAGGAGTGGGAGTCATGCAAAGTTCATTAAGTTGTAGACCAATGTAAATAGTGTTTGGTAATATATTTAATGAGAGGAAAAAACCCCTAAATGTGTACAAGAGAAAAACATAGAAGAAAGCAAGGATCTATGACTTGGTTAAGAAATTAATGGACTATTACATCTAGATAAAATAAAACAGTGAAGATAATGGAGAAAAGGCAGTGGAAAGAACAGGACAAAGAGAGTTTCTATCCATCACATTAAATAATTTCAATTGCCTCTCTGCCATTTACACCATCTCCTACTTTTTTGTTAACATCATATTTAATTAACACAAGGTCAACACCATCTCCCTGATCATTAATGAAGATCCAAAATAAAATTATGTCTATAATCAGGCTTTCAGAGTCTACCCTCCACTGAGGGGCTTGGGGAGGGAGGAAAAGAAGGAGGGTGAGAGGGAAAGGGGAAAGAGAATGAAGGGGGAGGGAGAGAGGGATAAAGGAGAGTGAGAGAGGGAGAGAAATCAATTATCATTTACTTCTGTTTAGCCTTTCAGTTACTTTTTAATCCAAGTGAAATATTCATATCTTAGCCAATTTGAAATGCCTTTTCGAGTAAAATTCTGCGACTCTGCATTAAGTGCTTCTTGAAAGTTCAGATATATTGCATCTATTGCCTTCTTTCTGTCCATTAATTTTATTATTCCATAAAAAAGCAATCAAGTTAGTATGACATGATTTCTTCTTCTCATTTTTCTAACCTTTTGGAGGCTTACTGATTTCTTTATTCTTAATATTATAAAGGATTTATGCCAGACATCTTGGACAGTGAACACTAGGATATATTTCACTGTGTCTTTTAAAGGTAAAGGTATGAAACTTTTATTTTGACAACTAGTTCTTTCCCCTCTGCTTCTTCCTTCTTATCCTCTCCCCCACCATTATTACTCCTCAAATTGGATGAATCCCCACCCTGAAGGAGACATTATAGTTTACTTGCAGTCTGGGTTGTGGTCTTTTCTATGAGGGTTTAGATGACTAGTCTAGTTAATGCCCATTCCTCTCTGTTAAAGTTCTGATCTTATGACCCCAAGTTTCATCTGTGTTTTTTTTTTTAACTCTTACCTTTCATCTCGGAATTGATACAGTATATTAATTCGAAGGCAGAAGAGCAGTAAGGGGTAGGCAATAGGGGTTAAGTGACTTGCCCAGGGTCACACAGCTAGGAAGTGTCTGAGGACCAGATTTGAACCCAGGACCTCCAGTCTCAAGGCCTGGTTTTCAATCCACTGAGTCACCTAGCTGCTCCTTACTCTATATTCTTAAAGAGATCTCTAAAGTCCTTTCCATCTCATTTACACCAGCTGATTATATGGCAGCACCTACCAGTTAGAAAATCTTTAAGAATGGGCCCATTATTTTCCCAGACTCACTTCACTTTCAGAGAAGGCCCTCATCAGAGAATTGAAGAGCAATTAAAACAAAATTTTTTTTCTGTATACTTTTAAGTTAAGAAGAGATTTTGGGCTGGTGGAGATAAATATAATAGAGTTTGGTAGAGAAAGATAGAATTATGGTTCTTAAAGAAATAGCAATAATAAATTTGTAACTTACCTCATTCTAGTATATTTTTTAATCTACAAAATAATTCATTATCTTTTTGTTTTACAGTTGAACTTTAAGTTCTATTTACTTGAAATCCACTCATTCCTAATGTATTAAAAATTGGACAAAGGGGGAATAGCTGCTGACCTAGGAAGAGGTCAGCCTTGTTTCCTTCTATTACTATTGGTGCTACTGCTGCTGCTACTGATTATAATATTTATTATGTGTGACTGTATTGTGCTAAGCTTTATAATTGGTATTTCATTTGATCCTCACAAACACTCTGGGAGATAGGTGCTGTTATTATCCTTATTTTATAGATGAGGAAACTGAGGCAAACAGGTTTTTTTTTTTTTTTGGTGACTTGTCAGGGTCACCCAGCTAATAAATGCCTGAGACCTGATTTGAACTCAGTTCTTCCTGACTCCAGTCCCAGTTCTCTATCCACTGTGCCACCTAGCTGCCCTTACTAGTGTTGTTTCTGTTGGTTCTCATTTCTAGGATTATCAACTTACTTGCCTTATGAATGCCTTAATTAATCCTTCTGTCTATGCCATCTTGTCATCTCAAACTTAGGTTCTGTTCTCTCTGATTAGTAATTAATAATAGCTAGCAATTAGTGGTAATAATTAGAGAACAAAAAGAAACTGAAGGGATTAAGTAGGCAATGAGGAAACTAAACTATCACTCTTTGCAGATGATATAATAGTACGCATAGAGGATCCAAGAAAACCAACTGAAAAGCTGATGGAAATAATTAGTAACTTTAGCAAAGTTGCAGGGCACAAGATAAACCCATATAAATCATCAGCATTCTATGTGTTTCCAACAAAACACAGCAGCAAGAAATAGAAAGAGAAACTCCATTTTAAATCACTCTAGATAATAAAAAATATTTGGGAATCTATTTGTCAAGACAAACTCAGAAATTATATGAACCCAACTACAAAACACTTTTAACACAAATAAATCTTGATTTAAACAATTGGAAAAACATTAATTGTTCATGGGTAGTGTGGAAGAGAGAGAAATTTGGGAAGCATGCAAAAAGACAGATGCAGCTGAGAATGATGACCTGTCATTCAAATGAAAGTATTCTGATTTGGAATGTTACCAGGAAAGGCAATTGGAAGCCAGACCAACTGTGGGCTGAACCTTTTGGGCTTGAAAGAAGGAAGAAGGCTGTTTTCTCTCTTGATTTTGAAGAGAGAAGAAAGAAGGACAAAAGACCAGATATATCTCTCTGACTTGTTCTGATGATAGTGACTGAACTTCCAGACCTATCAGCCATTTCTCTCAATTGAATTATATTCCATCATCCTCCAATCTAAGACTCATTGTAATATTAGGGAAATCCTGAACCCTCTTACCTCCATTCCTTATCCCTTCCTGTCTTCCCCAAATAAACCCCTACTTAAGATAAAGAAGAGAAAGAGTATTTCACTTGAGACATCATAAACTCACCCTAAGTTGATTTAGAAAGAAGGAAGGAGGAGCGGAGGCTGCTCCTGTCTTTTTGCATGCTTCCCAAATTTCTCTCTTTTCCACAGTAGGATGAACTAATAAAATAAAAATAATAATCCTACCTAAACTAATTTACTTATTCAGTGCCTTACCTATCAAAATGTCAAAAAACTTTTTCATTGAGTTATAAAAAAATATAACAAAGTTCATCTGGAAGAACAAAAGATCAAGAATATCAAGGGAACTTATGAAAAAAAAAGTGAAGGATAGTGGCCTAGTAGTACCAGATCTTAAACTGTATTATAAAGCAGTGATCACCAAAACCATCTAGTACAGGCTAAGAGATAGAAGGGTAAATCAATGGAATAGACTTAGGATAAATGACATCAGGAAGCTAGTGCTCAATAAACCCAAAGATTCCAGCTTTTGGGACAAGAACTCACTATTTGACAAAAACTGCTGGGAAAATTGAATTTGAAGACAGTTTGGGAAAAATTAGGTTTAGATCAACATCTTATACCGTATGCCAAGATAAATTCAAAATGGGTAAATGACTTAAATATAAAAAGGGAAATTATAAGTAAATTAGGGGAACATAAAATAGTATATCCATCAGATCTATGGGTAAGAAAATAATTTAAGACCAAGCAAGAGGTAGAGAAAATTACAAGATGTAAAATGAATAATTTTGAGTATTAAATTAAAAAGTTTTGGTGCAAACATAACCAATGCATCCACAATTAGAAGGAAAGCAACAAATTGGGGAAAATTTTTATAACAACAATCTCTGACAATGGTCTAATTTCTCACATTTATAAGGAATTAATTCTAATGTACAAGAAATCAAGCCATTCCCCAAATGACAAGAGGTTAAGAGATATGAATAGGCAGTTTTCAGATGAAGAAATCAAAACTATGAATAATCACATGAAAAAAGGATTATAAATCCCTCCTGATTGCAGAAATGCAAATTAAAACAACTCTGAGGTACCACTTCACACATAGCACATTGGCCAATATGACAGTAAAGGAAAATAATAAATGTTGGAGGGCATGTGGCAAAATTGTGACACTGATGCATTGCTGGTGGAGTTGTGAATTGATCCAACCATTCTGGAAAGCAATTTGGAATTATGCCCAAAGGGCTTTAAAAGAATGCATGTCCTTTGATTCAGCAATGCCACTACTAGGTTTGTACCCCAAAGAAACAGTAATAAAAAATGTTTGTTTAAAAATATTCATAGCTGCACTCTTTGTGGTAGCAAAAAATTGGAAAATGAAGGTATGTCCCTTGATTGGGGAATGGCTGAACAAATTGTGTCATATGATGGCAATGGGATACCATTGTGCTCTGAGGACCGATAAACTGCTTGATTTCTATTTGAACTGGAAAGACTTCCACCAACTGATGTGGAGTGAAATGAGCAAAATCAGAACATTATACACAGAAAGTGAAACATTGTGGGATGATCAAATGTAATCACCTTTGCTACTTATAGCAATATAAGGATCCAGGACAATCCTGAGGGACTTAATGAGAAAGAATGCTGTATACATCAAGAGAAATAACTGTGGTAGTAGAAACATAGAAGAAAGTCATATAATTGATCACTTCTTTATATGGGTATAGAATTTGGGGTTTTTGTTTTTAAAAATTATTCTATTATAAAAATGAGTAATATGGAAATAGATATTGAGTGATAATACATGTATAACCCAATGCAATTGCTTGTCAGCTCCAGGAGGAGGGAGGGAAAGAACACGAATCTATAAAAATAAATAATAAATAAAATAAAAGTAATACTAGCATTTATATGGCACTTTGAGGTTAGCTTTACAAAGAGCTTTATAAATATCCTTACAATGACCCTAAAAGTAAGTGTGATCATTTTCTTCATCTGAAAGATGAATAAACTGAGGTAGATGGCAGTTAAGTGACTTGTTCCAAGGTCACACAGGTAGTGCCTGAGGCTGATTTTGAACTCAGATTTTCATGGCATCATCTAGTTGCCTCATTATTTGAACTTCTAGCCTAGGACTTTCCTGACCAGGGTGGTCTCATGCTTGTCCAATGAAATAAGTGGAGTCAAAAATCATCTTTGGCCCAACTACAGCCAGTTACAGATGGGATAAAAAAAGAGGCATTATAGCTGGTGGATGGAGAATGGGCCTCATGACCAGCAAGACCTGGGTTTAACTGGCTGTATTACCCTGGGCAAGACCCTTCTCAGTGCTCTAAGTAACCCTTCAAGATGATATATTTTAGAGAAGGTGCTGACCTGCATTTGTAGAAAGAATTCCTTCACCCCGGAGTTCTCCATATCAATGAAATGACAGGTCTAGTCCATATCATCCCCACAAACACAAAATTGGCACAGGACAACCTTCCAGACTTCCCCAAACTTTCTTTCCATGTTATCTTGTGAGCAGTAATCTACAGTTCTTATCGTGAACTTAAAAGGAAAACGAGGGAATGGTACCTACTAATTGTATACTTACCCCCCCCCCCCCCAGGGATTTTAGGCAGTAGAACCATGAATTTCAAGATAAGCTTATTATAGAAAAAGAGAAAAACGGAACTAGAGAGAACTCTGAGAGAACATCTGGTCTAGCCCCTGCCTCAAATATCTAAACCAGTCAAGACAGATGGTTGTGTAGTCTATTGAGTATAGAATTCACATGTGCTTCTTGGAGGTCTGGTGAGTCTTTGGATGATAGAAAGTGGGTTTATATATATATTGGGAAAGATAGTCAATGATATCTGACTTCCTTGTCATGGGGACACAAAATCCTGAAATGAATAAGCTTTGATGACATTGAAAGTCAGTCCATCACCAGTAGAAATAATACCTCCATTTGAAACAGCCCCATGACCATGTGCTCTGAACTATATTTCAGGCAAAGAAAGAAAGAAAAATCACATCAGTTAGAGAACTTTCATCATTCTGTGGCTTTACCTTGAAAAGTGTGGGCTTGCATTTTGATTTATACCTAATCCTTAGTTCTCTGTGGTAGGGATACAAAAAGAAGATATGAGTAAATAAAACTGACAAACCACTCTTCCAATTCTATTTAAGCTAGTGATTTTAATATTTACCTATGAATCAATCATATTCCAAAAGATTGGGTAAACTGAGTCAATGACCAAGACTTGGCCAGAAAGGATACCCATATACTGTGTGTGTGTATACAAATATATATATATGTATATATATGTATATATATATATATATATATAAACAAGAATTTGGCAATTAATTAAGGTGCTGTGCTTGGACTTGAAGTTTGTTGTTGTTCATTGATTTTTTCAATTGTTTTTGACTCTTCATGATCCCATTTGGGTTTTTTGTTTTTTTGGTATAGATACTGGAATAGCTTGTCATTTCCTTTTCTTTCCCATTTTAGAGATGAGGAAAAACAGTTTTCCTCATCTCTAAAATGGGAAAGTGACTTGCCTAGGGGTCATGTAGGTAATAAGTGTTTAAAGGAATATTTGAACACAGAAAGATGAATCTACCTGGCTCCAGACCTGGCACTCTATCTTACGTGCCACCTAGATGCCCCTGTATATTTTTAACTCATAAAACAAATCATTATTACCATATTTAAGTATGTATGACCAATTGTTTTTATGACTCACTAAACAGATTCAAAAGACAGATTTACTGATCATTACCAGGATACTTGTTTTAATTAGTGTGGGTATTCCCTTCACAGATCCATATTTCAAGCTCTCTTTGCTTTGGCAGATGATCTCCAAGAATTGTTAAGTTTAAAAATTCATCCCAATATTGCCAATCAGGCATTGAGAGTCTCCAAGCCCAGGTAGCCTGATCCTTAAACAACAGACCTGGACCCATATTTCTATCTAACAGAACCTGTTAGAACTTATACTATGTTGGCATAACCTTTAAGAGCCCAAAGTTACTGCCATACCACAATAGATCCTAGATAAGGACTTATTGGAGGCACTGATTTCTGAGAAGCAAGATTGCCATAGGGCAGTGGGATCAAACTCAATTAGGACAAAATAGCACATAAGGATCCCTGCAGGGCTCACGGTGACTTGGACAACTACACGTGGATGTGTTTCTCTTTAAAATTAATATGGCAACATTGAAGTCAGATGGGAATTGCATTTTAATTTGGGCTGTACTTGGGAGTGATGGGGGCTGCATGCTTGATACTTCTTCCAAACTGGATAATAATAACAATAGTTAACGTTTATATAACATTTACTATGTGCCAGACCCTGTGGTAAGCACTTCACCATTCTCAGCTCATTTGATCCTCACAACCACCCAGTAGGGTAGGTGATATTATTATCCCCATTTTACAGATGAAGAAACTGAAGCAACCAAAGTTAAATGAGTTGCCCAGAGTCACACCACTAGTAAGACTCTGAAGGGAGAGAGCTAGATTCAAAGCTAAGAAGACTTGGTTTAAGTCCCATGTACTCCCTTACATAGCAATACTCACAGCCTGAACCATATTTTAAATATAGTTTGGAAAAACTTAACAAAATAAATAAAAATACAATAAAATATAGGTAACATTACATTTAAAAATGAAGTCAATTTGTGGTTCACAGGGATCCTTAGGCATGGGGTAGAGGCCCTAGTTTCTATTTGATTCTGCTCAAGATAATTCTATAAGACCAGGATGCAGAGGAGGTTCTGCTCTGCTCTGCTAGAGGGAGTTCCTGTATTAATGAAATCACAGGTCTGTCTCCTATCTCTAACCACATATAGGACTTTGTTATGAACCAAGCCCCCAGTGGCTTTCCTGAGCAGCCACAGTTCAGTGGCAGCACCACAAGCCCTAGGTGGCTAGTTCTGTCTTGTCTTTGCAGTTTTGCTTGTTTTGAATATTGTTGCAATCATGATGAATATTTCGACACAGCAAGGCTTTTATTTCTAAAAATGAATAAATATGATTTAATGTTATTAACCTGGATACTTTATGAGACACAACACAAAAAGAAACCAGAGCTTGGACCAGAAAGGATTTACAATGATGTGCCAAAGAGAAAGGGCCAGATCTGTTTTCATTCCTACCAAGCATTTTCCTAGACCTGTTAGGAAAAGCATCATCTAACTGAATCTTTTCTTCTGTTTCAGGAAAGCACTGATCAGCAAGCACAAACAACTCCCACAGAACAGTAAGGTAATGAAAGAAAGTGTCAGCCAGTCAGGCAATCAATTAACATTTATTAAATATCTGCTATGGGCCAGACCCATTGCTAAGTCCTGGGGATTCAAAAGACAGTGTTTCCTCTCAAGATACTTGTGGTCTAATGGAGAGACGACATAATAACGACTATGCACAGCCATTTATATAAATGAACTGATATAAAATTGGATAAGTTGGAAATTAACAAAGGAAAAGCACTACATTTACATAAATTGGAAATAGCAATAGGAATAAAGAGGATCAGGAAAGTATTCATGTAAAAGTAAGATTTTAGTTGGAGCTTGAAAGAAGCCAGGGAAACCAGGAGGTGTAAATGAAGAGAAAGAATATTCCAGGCAAGGAGGAGTGCCAGTGAAGATGCCCAGACTTAGAAGGAGGAGTGCCTTGTTTGAAGAACAGCCAGGTCGGTCGGTATCATTGGACTAATGAGTATGTGGAGGTGGGAGTGGTAGAAGGTGTCAGAAGACTGGAAAGGTTGGAGAGGGGCAGGTTGGGAGGGGCTTTAGATGCTTTTAAACACAAGATTTTACATTTGATACTAGAGGTGATAGAGTCACTGGAGTTTATGGAAGAGGGGGAGTATTACTTTGACATTTGAATGGAGGGTGGACTCAAGTGAGCAGAGACTTGTGGAAAATGGAGAACAATGGAATGATTCCTAGAATCTAGGAAATTAGATAAGGAAGGAGATGCATGGATTAGGATCTAGTCCAACCAATACCTGAAAAGGAATCTTCTTTGCAACACTCTTGATAAGTGGCACACAACTTCCACAGGAGAATTCCTAGAGATGTTGGAGAGCTCCTTTCCTCCCAAAGTAGTCCATTTCACTTTTGATCAGCTCCATTTTCTTTCTAGGGAATCAAAAGCTGTCTCTTTGCCCCTCCTTCCCCTCCAATAGTTCTAGTTCTGCCCATTGAAGTTACACAAAACAAAGTGAATTCTTCTTCACATGACTCCTCTGAATGGCTTTTCTCTAGCAGAGAATCAATCCCCGAGTAACCAAAAGTTAGCCACATTAGAAACTGTTCTCTGCTAACCTAAAATGATTAATGCATAAAAGATCTCGGCATGAGAAAAGCTAGCAACATTTTCTCTATCATTCTGAATTTACAAGAGGGCATGAGGCAAAGGACACAGTCTTACTGAAAGCAATATTCACATCATCTATTATGAGCTCTCCTTAATGGAGGGCAAATTCATTCTCTTCCGAGTGGAACTTGAGGGAGTAGTACATACACTGAACCAGAAAGCATCACATTCTTTGGTCTCTTTGTCTATTTACTCAGCAGAAATATTTAACATCAAAGAAGAGAGAAGCCTGGAAAAGTCATATCCAAGAAATGGTGAATTTGGCATGGTTCTGTCTCCACTCAATAGAGCTCAAGAACTGTTGTGAGTGAAAATGCCTGGGAAATGGGACTCCCTATTGCCTCAGGGCTGCTAGATAGAGAAGAGCCCTTTATTTTCCCTTGTTGTTCAGTAGTGTGACTTGTTGTGACTCTGTTTGAGGTTTTCTTGGCAGAGATATTAGAATGTTCTTTAGCTCATTTTATAGCTAAGGAAACTGAGGCAAATTGGGTTAAGTGAGCTGACCAGGGCCACATGTGACAGAGGCTGGCACTAAAGAAAAAGTGCCAGGCTGAAGAGTGTGTGAAATTGATCACCTTGACAGGGGAGGGGCCCCAAGGGATTGGAATCTGGAGGAGAAGACTCTGGCTGGTAGAGGAGTTGGTCGCTCTTAGTCTTGAGAAGCCAAAGATTGTAGGTGGGAAAAGACTTTCTCCTGAGGGTTACCCACTTTTCCTGATGGTGACTGGAAATCTTTCCCCCCAACACTTCCCAATTGAAGGGATTTTCTGAAGAGAAACCTGAGCAGACTTTACCTCAGCTCCTGTTGGCCCAGGGATGAGTCAACCTGAATTTCTCTCAGGGGGCTCAGGCTGCCAAGGCCTGAGTTCCGCCCAAACTCGAGGAGGGAAGGGAAAGGGTTTAGATAGTGACAGGGGCCTCCTTTCCCCACTTTCCTTTTCCCATTCTTCCCTGCCCACTATTCCTTTTGTATTATCTGAATGAGTGGACATTAAAATAGCTATCTGTTTCCCAAGTTGAGTGTGAGTAAACAGATCAAGGGGAGACCCTTTGGTCTCAAGTAGTGGAGGGGGGACAAAAGGTACAAGAGCAAATCTGAGAGAGCAGCTTTAGCTAATGAGGGAAGGTAGAAGGGGGAAAATCTTCAAATCCCCTCTCCTCTCTCTGAGCCAACTCTTTCCCCCTCTCAATACTGAAAGTCTTAACCCCTCTGTTACAATTAACCTCCCCTTTATAATACACACACAGCTGTAAGTAGTTGAGGCCAGATTTGGACTCAGGAAGATGAGTCTTTGTGACTATAGACTTGACTCGCTATCTACTGCACCACCTTGCTGCCCTTTATTCTTTAGCCAGTGGAATTGATATGTACTCAACTGTCCTCAGGATACATTTATTCAAAAAGAGAGGTGACTTCTCTATTATTAGACAAAAGTAGGTATGACAGAATGAACTTATGTATAATGGCATCCACATGTTGTGGAGTTTCCTGGTGGAGAAACAAAATTAAAGCATTTCTGTGCTTCTGAAATAAAGTCTAAATTCATTCCATGTTGATTGCTTCAGTGAGAGTAGGGTAAGGAGGAAGAAGGAATAATGAAAAGAACAGATCTAAATGATATGCATCAGAGAGGGCATCATCAGCAGTAATCAACTTCTTATCAGACAGGCTATTTTAAGCAGCTAAATAAAAACAAAATAAACTAAATCTGTTCTTTTATTGTATGTGAAACAATAGAGTCTTTAAAGGGGCAATAATTTTTGCAAAACTTCTTTCTAATTGGGCTATATGCTTTGGTACCAATGGAGGGAATGCTAGCTATAGAATCAGAGGGCCAGGGTTCAAATAATATCTGTATGACCTTGGACAGGTTAATTAACCTCCTTGTGCCTCGGTTTTATCATCTATATAATGATGAAGTTCTAGATGATCTCTGAGGATCCTATTAAATCTATAATCCTCGGATCCAGGTCAATATTTTGTCCTGCAACCTAAGAGCTTTCCCTAATCATTGTATTTGAAATCTACTGGGTTTTCTGAAATATTAGTATGGATTGTTAAAACAAATATAATCAGGAAAAAAATTAATAAGGTAGTCTGCCAAAATTTCTCAGCTTCTGAACAGTAGGAAATGACAAACTTTGTATTTTGTCATCTACCCAACAGATCTCACAGTCCCTTTCCATTCGACAAGCATAAATTAGGCACCTGGGTGTTACAGTAGATAGAGCTTGGATTTGGAATCAGGAAGATTCATCTTCATGAGTTCAGCTCTGACCTCAGGCACTTCCTGGGAAAGTCACTTAACTCTTTTTGCCTCACTTGCCTCTTCTGTAAAATGAACTGGAAAAGGAAATGGCAAATCATTCCAGTATCTTTGCCAAGAAAATCCCAAATAGGGTTACAACGAGTTGGACACAACTGGAAAAGACTGCAATATGTCAAACACTGTGCTACACCCTGGTCCCATGCTTACCTTCAGGGAAAATGACAGGTCACATTGTAAGTTTAGGGGTGGAATGGAGTATATGACCAGCTATTGAATATCAGAATGAATATGGCGGCAGGTTTCACTTCTCTGTTGTACTATTTAATATTTTTGATGACTGAGAGACATCAGGATTACTCTTTATTTCCTCATCTGTACACTGTAGGACTATTTTAGAAGTCCCCTGAGGTCTCTTCTGGCTCTGAAATTTTTACCCTATGAAGATCCTCTTTTATGTACATTGCTTCTTTCTTCATCTACTTAAAAAAAAAAGAACAAGAGGCACTTGCATTGCAGGATTCTTATAGGATCAAAAGAGCAACATTCTGTAAATATGAGCTATTATTTTTAACTCTAAGCCTCCTCACCTTCTCCTCTTTATATATAAATCTGCCTTATGATTATCTTCCTCTGCTACCCTGATCACGCATGCACATGCGCGCGCGCACACACACACATAGAACTGTCCAAATTTACAAAGTCGATAACCTTAATAATTGTGTCGGTGGGTCTCTGAATTATTTCCCTAAAAGTTAATATAATATAACTTCTTTTAAAAAAAACTCAACTTCCACCTTAGAATCAATGCTAAATATTAGTTTCAAGGCAGAAATGCATCAAGGGCTAGGCAACTGGGGTTACGTGGCTTGCCCAGGGTCACACAGCTAGGAAGTGTCTGAAGCCAAAGTTGAGCCCAGGACCTCCTGTCTCCAGCTCTGGCTCTCTATCCACTGAGCCACCTAATTGCCCTTGCTTCACAGAACTTTCTTCTTGGGCTTCTCTAAGAGGTCTATTGCAAATCTATGGACAATAAAAATAGAAGTCAAATAGCCAATCCTGGGCTGTGCAGTTTTGAATTTCCAGTAATTTAATGGAAAGAATGAATGAAAAGAGTATTGAGAGTCTGCTGCATGAGAGCCAGGATTTTAGCTCCTTTTATTTCTCTCATTCTCACTAGATAGCATAGTACACTACACCTAGAGGGTGCTAACTAAATAACTCAGGATTGATTCTAATTACCTAGTCCCTAAAAACTAGAATGAAACGAAGGAAGGTTCTCTGTGACTCTCCAGCAAATGGATGTCCCACTAGGGTTTCCCTATAGATGACTCTAATCTAGAACAGACATGCAGACAGAACCTCTCAAATATATCTTTTGTTTTGAGGGCCTTCTGGCATCCTTTTATATGAGTTATGGGAAACATCAACAACACTTACTAATGGAACTTATCTTGCCCAAAACAGCTTTGCCTCCTGACTTTCCTGTTATCTGTCAATTGCAGCATCATTTCCCCATTTACTCAGGCTTTCTAACCCTGGTTCAGACTACCATATGCAATCAGTCAGTAAGTCTTGTCTGTGTCTCTCAAAGCTACATTTTCTTTCCATTGCCCTCATCCTAGTTCAGGAATTTATTATTTTATGGTTGAACTAATTCTGTAGTTCTATAACTAGAAAATCTACTCTAGGTCCTCCCCTTTTAAAGCCATTCTGCACACAGCTGCTAGATTAAAATTCTTAAAATGCTATTTTCATCATGCTACTCCCATGCTCAAAAACATTCAATGGCTACCCATTACTTACAGGATTAAATATAAACACACTGGTGTGGCATTCATATTTATATTATTAATCAGTACATTAAAGGAAAATACCTTTCGAATTCATCTCTGTAGTTCCAGAGCATAATATTTAGCCTGACGATTGCCCCCCTATTCCCTTATGGTCCTATAACATGGAGTCACTTCCTTCCCACTAGCAGGCTTGGCTTGGACCTAAGTTTTAAGATTAATTCAAATCTTGTAAGAGAATAACATAAGGATCCATTCTCTGGAATTCAGCATTAAGACAGCATTGCTCATGATTCTGGTCTGGTCTTTGTTCAACTGAGACTTTTACCTTTTCCCTCATGACCAAACTCTGAGCTTATATTCCATCTCTAATCAGTATTGCTCAGTGGAAAGAACATAAGAGATTTAAAGTTAGAAATTAAAATCCTGCCTCTACTATTGACTATTTGTGAATTTGGGAAAGTCATTCTCTCTTAGACTCAGTTTGCTCATTAATAAAATAAGGGAGCTGAAGGTGATAAGAAATTCTTAACTTGGAGTTCCCAGGCCCCCAGGGGGTCAATAGATAATTTTCAGGGAATCCATGAAACTGTATGGGAAAAATACTTCTTTATTTTTATTGACCTCTGGCAGAAATTTGGTATTCCCTTTAATTATTTAAAAAAATAATTCAGAGAAGGCATTCACAGATCTCACCACAATGCCAAAAAGGGTCCGTGACACATAAAACAATTAAGAACTCCTGAACAAGGGATTCTTTCAGCTCTAAATTCTATAAACTGGGTTCCTATCTTATATCTCAATGCCAGAGTCCAAGCTTTTGTACTCCATTGCCACCAAAGGTCAAGTCTCACTCTGTTTATGCCTCTGAGAGGCAGGACTCGTACTATCTACTGCCAGAACCTGCCTACTTGGATCCCTAGATGCTGCCTATGGCACAACGACCTCTCTCTCCATGTCCAAGGAAACCCACCTACTTCCTTCCACTAGATTTCTCCTGACACTCATCACTCACCTTCTTGCTACAAAATATTCCTATTATTTAACTCAGCTCCTTAGACTTCCTCCTCTTACAAGGAATTTTTTTTTCTTAGATTTCTTTCTCATTTCCAATGAATCTGTCTAATCTTCATGTTGGGATTATTTTACCTGCTTCATTTGTCTGTCAACAAAGTCATAAGTGCTTCTGATCATGAGTTTCCCCTCTAGCTAAAATGAAAAATTTGCTTTCCTGAACACCTTAATAATAATAAAAACAATAATCAATGAAATCCCTTTAGTCAGAAATTTTTGTTTATATTCCTCATTTGGCATTTACTTATAACCTGCAATAGTTCTACTAATATAGAAAATATGTGTTGGGGTATTGCTTCTTTAACTAGATTGTAAGTCACTTGAGGGCAAGGATTATTAGGTAATACTTTTGTTTTCCCAAATAAGTCAGGATCAGTGCTCTGCATATAATATGTATAATACTCATCGGAATGATATCCTACTGCATTCACATCTCACAATTTATTCCGTCATTCCCCAACTGACTGCTGGTGGTGGGAAGTGGGAGTTAGTCATCAAAACTATGTTCCTTGGAGAGAATTCTTCATTTCTCTTCTAATTCATTAATTAATTCATTTCATAGCTTTTCTCTGATCAATTCCATTCCCCTTCTGTTATGCCATTGATGGTATGGCCACAATTAATCATATAGGTAGCACTGTTCTTAACATAAAACCACTTGCCAGATGCTTTTTTCTTCATTTACTTTTTCATTGATTCTTTACTACTATGAAAACCAATGCTGTGAATATTTAGATTGATACGGGACTTTTGTCTCATTTTTTTTTTACCAAGAAAAGAAATGTATGATATTGAAAAACTTTTTCCCCTTGACATGGAAACTTCTTGCCTAGGTTATACTCAATGGACAAAGTCAGAAAACACATATCCAAGACAAGTTGAATCTCAAAAGCCAAAAACCTTATGTGAAAGATAAACACACTTTCCTTTGTGACACCATGACTAAAAGACAGCCTTGACAGTGTACTCTTTGGCATACTTGTTGATAACATCAGCATGCTTTCTCACAGTTTCAGGAACTTGACATTGACCCTTGTTAATTAGAAAGAGTTCTGACTTTCCCTCTGATTCACTAATGATTATAGCAGGTTATGTTTTTTCTTATCAATTTAGATTGTTTTAAAAATATACTTAAAGTAATGATGATAATAGGAAGAACAATAATATTTGTAAACTGGAATAATGGTGGTGCTAAAAATGGGGGTGAGTCACTGGTAATATTCAATTTTAGAACCACAGGATTACAGATATAGAACTGGGAGCGACCTTGGAGATTAGGTCAAATCTCATTTAAAAGTTGAGGAAAAGGTGATCATAATAAGGAATGAGACCTAAATTTTTGAACACAGCCAATGTAGGAATTAGTTTTGTTTGATATATTTGTTGTAAGGACTATTCTTTTTTTTTCTTTTCTTCTCTTCTTGAACAGGGGAAGGAGGTAGAAGATAGAAAAAATAAAAGCTTGGTAATTGAAAATAAAATCTAAATAAAAAAAGATTATAAAGTTGTAATCCTTAGAGCAGAAGAGACTTGCCCATGGTCATACAGGTAGAGACAGAGGATGCAAACACACCCAGTTTCTGATTCTATTGCTAGCATTCCTCCTATTGCACCATACAAATCTCAGAAAATGGTGTCCTCAGTCAATTGTTTGGTCTCTGTTTTAGCCATTCCAATGGGACAATCAGTTAAGCAACTAGCATTTAGTAAGCTCCTATTATGCAATGTTCTAAAAACTGATGACAAAAAGGAAGGCAAAAGGCAATTCTTGCTATCAAAAATAAATCATGAATCATGACTGACATTCCAATAATTATTAGCTTGTGAAACCTAAATTCAAATACCTTAGAATACTTGCCTGAACCTATGAATAATCCATGGAACAGCCCAATATAACAGTTTACACAAATATAATTTTACAATACACAATAATAACCCAAAAGCAGAGTGGGCTTGAGTCAGGCAACATCATTTAAAAAAATATTAGTCATCAGATGAAGTGGTGAAAAGTGAAATGAATAGAAGTAGAAGAACACCATACACTGTAACAGCAATAAAGTATGATGTTCAATTGTGAATGACTCAACTGTTATCAGCAATGCAAGGATCTAAGCCAACTTGGTGGGAATCATGACAATAAAGGCTATCCACTGCCATCAAAGGAACAGACAGAATATGAAAATATATTGAAGCATGCCATTATTTACTTTATTTCCTTCACGATTTTTTTCTCAAATAGCAATATGCACCTTGTTTCATGACATGACAAACATGGAAACATGTATTGTATAATAACACATTTACAACCTGCGTCATATGATCTGTTGTCTAGGGGAGCCTTGGGAGGGAGGGAGTTGCAAAATGTAAGAAGATGATTACTAAAAATTTTGTTGACATGTAATTTGGAAAAAATAAAAAATTAAAATTAAAAAATTGTTTGTCATTTATTGAATAAATATTTTTAAGCGATTTAAATCAACCAAACAAATAATGTTCTAAGTGCTGAAGGCACAAAGAAAGGTGAAAATAGTCTTCCCATTATGGAGATCACATTTTAATGATGGAAAAAACATGCCAATAACTATGGCAGAAAGACACAAACATTTAAGAGCTTACTATGACTAGGCACTTTGCTAAGCACTTTACAAATATTATCCCATTTCATGACAACCCTGGGTAATAGATACTACTATTATTTTGCAGATGAAGAAACTGAGTCAGAGAGCAGTTAAGTGAAGTGCACAGGCACTTCTCTACTCATTGTAATGCTTAGAACACACAATATGCACAATATGGGTGAAAAGATAATTTTAGGGAGAAGATACTAGTGGAGGGAAGGAGACATCCCTGAAAAGCTTCCTGCAGAAAGTGAAATATGAATGAAGTCTTAAAAAAATCACCTTATCTTCTATAATAATAAGTATTAGTTCTGGTTCTAAGCCAGAAGAGCAGATAGGGCAATTGAGGTTAAGTGACTTGCCCAAGACCTAGGGCAGTGTCTGAAATCAAATGTGAACCTGGCCATGTAGGCCAAAGGGATTTAACAAATACTGATGGTGATAGTGGTGGCTGCTTCTATTCAGCCTTGGGGTGCCTAAAACTTTGAAGAATTTTGACTTTTCCCAGCTGTTGGTAACCTTATGTAAAATATCAATTTGCATGATGCATATTTCTTTCACAAAGGTTAAAGGTAAATTTCAGATCATTATTGTGTATAACTGCCTCTTGGTCTTATTTTATATATATATATATATATATATATATATATATATATATATATATATATATATATATATATATATATATATATATATTTGTAGCTTGTGATACATGTATATATTTCCCTCCTTACCTCTATTCCCTGGCATCTTTCAAGTGTTAGTTCAAAGGGCAGGTAGGTAGCTCAGTGGATAGAGTACCAGACCTGGAGATAGGAAGTCAGAGGGCAAAGGCACCATTTATACTCAAAGAATTGATATACAAATGACAAATAATTCTTATCTATTTATTAAAACAGAGTCCTAATGACATTTATAAGTCCAAATAAATTTCTTTAGTCTGTATTACTTTTGCATGTGTTAAGGATCCTAGAATATTATGGCTAGAAAGACACTTTATTTATTTTTTAAATTTTATTCAATTAGTTAATTTAGAAAAAATTTTCTAGTAAAACACTTTAGAGATCATTCAATCCAAGTTTCTTCTTATAAAACAACATTTCTTTAAAATACTTTGTAAGATTGGCCAATATGACAGAAAAGGAAAATAATAAATGTTAGAGGAGATGTGAGAAAATTGGGACACCAATGCATTGTTGTTGGAGTTGTGATTTGACCCAACAATTCTTGAGAATGATTTGGAATCATGCTCAAAGGGCTCTAAAACTGTTCATACCCTTTGATCCAGCAATACCACTCCTAGCTCTGTATCCCAAAGAGACAAAAAATGGGGAAAGGACCTATTTGTACAGAATTATTTATTATATCTCTTTTTGTTAGGCCAGAGAATTGGAAATTGAGGGGTTGTCCATCAATGGGGAATGACTGAATAAACTGTAGTATATGATTATGATGGAATGTTATTTTGCTATAAGAAATGATGAGCAGAATGATGTCAAGAAAAAATCTAAAAAAGTTTACATGAACTGAGGCAAAGAAGTGAACAGAGTCAGAAGAACATTGTATATAGTGACAGCAAATATTTTCTGATGAATAACTGTGAAAGATCAGTCATTCTCAGCAATGCACTGATTCAAGATAATCCCAAACTCATGATGTAACATTCCATCTGCCTTTAGAGAAAACACTGAGGTAGTTGGAATCCAGAACAAAATATATGATATTTCACTTTCTTTTTCTTTTTTATTGGAGATCTCTACCACAAAGTGACTAATATGGGAAAATGTCTTAACATGATTGCACATGTAAAATCTATATCTGATTGCCCAACATCCAAGGGGGGGGGGAAGAGGAGGGAGGATGAGAGGGAGGGAGAGAATTTGGAACTCTAAATTAAAAAAATGTTTTTAAGTGTAATTGGAAAAAATAAAATATTATTAAAACATTTCAAATAGTCTACAAGTTAAACTTCTTTTTCCCTCTAATTAGAATGACTTTTCTTACCACAATTACTGTTAGTCATATTTTACCCTTTGGTTCCTGCTGCAGAATGCTTGAGTGGTGCTCTGCTTGGAGTGCCTATATGCCAGGTATGTATTACTAAAATCACAAGAAGATTTTTATTTATATAATAGAGCTTACCTCTGGCCAGGCCAGGCCAGAGACTGCTAGCTGGGTGATACAAAGCTCTTATATTCAAAATGATGAGCTATGAGAACTATTTAAACAAATGAGTATCACAGTTCCCTTTGAACAAATGAAGGAAACCCAGGCATAAATAGACTGAGCAGAGAACCCAAGGTCACCTCATGAGTCAGTACAGGGGAAACTGGGAATGAGAATCTGCTTGTGTCTGTGTCCTAACAGCTGGAGCAAACTCCTTCCTGTTTTAGAAGATGGGAAATGTCGATTTTATTGTTTGTTTTAATGGCTTTGAGCTTGACATGACATTTTCTCAGTCGTTCTCTCTTTCCTTCATTAATGTTGGGTATGTGAAAAACACTCCTCATTATGTAGTGAAGTTATGGAATTTATGCAACATTAGCCAGTAAATAGGAAACTAAAATTTTATCTCTAATTTACTTAGAAAGCATATTTGGCTAAAAAATAACAAAATCAATGAGTTTTTGTAAGAGCAAAAGTCAATTATGACATTTTTTATTTAAAATCTTATATACATAGAAACTTCTAAAAGAGATATATGAAAGAATTAAAGTGGGGACTTCAGGGTAAGCATGGTGGCATGTATTAATTAGTCTAGACGCAGGACTCTTCCTCTTCTCAGACCCACCGATATAAACTACCTCAAAAGACCTAAAAAAAACATTTTCATAAGAATGAAGGGACTCTACAATAGGCCACATCATTGAAGGTACATGGGATTTGGGCATTTCCACACTATAAGGGGATAAAAAGCTCCCACCCAATTGTGAGCTGATATACTCTCCCTCACCCCACCTACAGAGCCAGAGTCAGAGCCAGCGAGCACCAAAATTAGCGAGTGAGCAAGGGGCACCTCTGAAGTGAGCAAGGGGCACCTTTAGGTCTTGGAAGCTGACAAAGACGACCAAGGACGTACCCTTGAGAGCAGTTACACCCCAAACCCCGGCAGGTGGGGGAGTACAGACTGTGGGTGTCCCCGGTAAGGTAGTGCATCTGAGGAGATTCGAGAGCTTTCCTCAGGCAAAATCGTTGCTCCTTAACCTCCACAGTGATGGATAATTGTGCACAGGAGACCCAAACACCTTCAAAAAAAGGCAAAAAACAGGCAGTGACCCTCAAAAATTTTCATGGAGGAAAAAACCAGGCTACAGAGGATATACAGGAGGAAATTCAAGCAGAAACAAAACCTTCTAAAAATGGAAATTTTCCACAAGTTCTGGAAGAATTTAAATTGGAGCTTATCAAAAAGATGGAAGGCTTCTGGCAAGATATGTGGGAAATGGTTCAAAAAGAAAATAAAAAAAATATAGCACAAAACCAAAAAATTATAACTGAAAATCAAAAGGTTAAAGCAGAAAACCAGGCCTTAAGGACCAGAATTGAGCAACTGGAAACCAATGATCTAGCAAAACAGCAAGAATTAATGAAGCAAAGTCAAAAGACTGACAAAATAGAAGTAAACAAAAATATCTCACTGACAAAGTGACAGATCAGGAAAACAGAGGAAGGGGAGACAATTTGAGAATCATTGGTCTACCTGAAAAATCAGAAATAAACAGAAATCTTGACATCATATTACAAGAAATTATCCAAGGAAACTGCCCTGATGTTCTTGAACAAGGGGGCAAAATAGACACTGAAAGAGTTCACAGAACACACTCTATACTAAATCCCCAAAAGACAACTCCAAGGAATGTAATTGCCAAATTCCAGAGCTTTCAAGCTAAGGAGAAAATTCTACAAGAAGCCAAAAAGAGACAATTCAGATACCGAGGAGCACCAATCAGGATCACACAAGACCTGGCAGTTTCCACACTAAAGGTCTGCAAGGCATGGAACATGATATTCAGAAAGGCAAGAGAACTGGGTCTTCAACCAAGAATCACCTATCCATAAAACTGACTATATACTTCCAGGGGAAAATATGGGCGTTCAACAAAATAAGATATTCCCAAGTATTTGTAAAGAAAAGACCAGAACTAAGTGGAAAGTTTGATATGCAAACACAAAGATCAAGAGAAACATGAAAAGGTAAATAAGAAAAAGAGGGAAAAGGAGAACAATGTTTTTTTGTATTCAAACTCACTTCTTTAAGGGCTAAAATTAGTTCAAATTATATATATATATATATATATATATATATATTAATATATGGGGTTATTTGTAACTCTCAAAAAGGGTGGGGGGAATCAAAGAGGGTACCAAGAGATACTTGAAGAAATAAAATAAATAGAATAATCTTTTTCACACACAGATACACATGGGAAGGGGAGGGGAAGAATACTCTTATAAGAAGGAGAGGAAGAGAGTGCTAATAGATAATACTTAAACCTTACTCTCAGTGAAATCAACTCAGAGAGGGAAGAGCATCTAGATCCATTGGGATCTTGAATTCTATCTTATGCTACAGGGTAAGGGAGAAGGTAAAACTAAGGGGGGTAGGGGGAAGGGAGTACCAAAAGGGAGGGAAGGAGAGGGGGGAGGGAACTTAACAGACCCTAAAAAAAACAAGAAGGGAACAAAGAGGGAAGGACCAGAAAGGGAAGCATATCAAGGGAGGGGATGAGGGGGATTGATTAAAAGTAACCCATTGGTTTAAAAGGAAATAGCAAAAGAAGAAAGGACAGAACTAGGAGAGGATATCAAAATGCTAGGCAATTCACAAGTGACAATCATAACTTGAAATATGAATGGGATGAACTCACCCATAAAACATAGATGAATAGGAGAGTGGATTAGAATCCAAAACCCTACCATATGTTGTCTCCAAGAAACACACATGAGGTGGGTCTCATGACTCACAAGGTCAGAATTAAAGGTTGGAGCAAGACCTATTGGGCCTCAACTGATAGAAAGAAAGCAAGAGTTGCAATCATGATATCTGACAAAGCCAAAATAAAAATAGACCTGATTACAAGAGATAGGAAAGGTAAATACATACTGATAAAAGGGAGTATAGACAATCGGGAAATATCACTAATCAACATGTATGCATCAAATGGTATAGCACCCAAATTTCTAATGGAAAAACTAGTAGAATTGAAGGAGGAAATAGACAGTAAAACTATACTAGTGGGAGACTTGAACCTACCACTATCAAATTTAGATAAATCAAATAAAAAAATAAATAAGAAAGAGGTAAAAGAGGTGAATGAAATCTTAGAAAAATTAGAGTTAAAAGATATATGGAGAAAAATAAAAAGGGACAAAAAAGGAATACACCTTCTTTTCAGTAGCACATGGCACATTCACAAAGATTGATCATATACTAGGTCATAAAAACATGGCATACAAATGCAGAAAAGCAGAAATAATAAACGCAACCTTTTCAGATCATAAGGAAATAAAAATAATGATCAGTAAGGGTACATGGAGAGCCAAATCAAAAATTAACTGGAAATTAAATAATATGATTCTCCAAAATTGGTTAGAGAACAAATCATAGAAACAATTATTAATTTCATTGAAGAAAATGACAATGATGAGACATCCTTTCAAAATCTATGGGATGAAGCCAAAGCAGTACTCAGGGGAAAATTTATATCCTTGAGTTTATATATTAACAAATTAGGGAGGGCAGAGGTCAATGATATGGACATGCAAATAAAACAAACTGATGGATTCACAAGTTAATTCTATCAAACATTCAAAGAACAGCTAATCCCAATACTATACAAACTATTTGACATAATAAGCAAAGAGGGAGTTCTATAAAATTCCTTTTATGACACAAATATGCTACTGATTCCAAAGACAGGCAGGTAAATAAATGGAGAAAGAAAACTACAGAACAATCTCCTTAATGAACATAGATGCAAAAATCTTAAATAGGATACTAGCAAAAAGACTCCAGTAAGTGATCAGGAGGATTATTCACTACGATCAGGTGGGATTTATACCAGGAATGCAAGGATGGTTCAATATCAGGAAAACCATACACATAATTGACCATATCAACAAGCAAAATAACAAAAATCACATGATTATCTCAATGGATGCAGAAAAAGCCTTTGACAAAATACAACTCATTCCTATTAAAAACACTAGAAAGTATAGGAATAGAAGGGTCTTTCCTAAAAATAATAACTAGTATCCATCTAAAACCATCAGTCAACATCATTTGCAATGGGAATAAACAATGCATTCCCAATAAGATAAGGAGTGAAACAAGGATGCCCATTATCACCTTTATTATTTAACATTGTACTAGAAACAATAACAGTAGCAATTAGAGAAGAAAAAGAAATTGAAGGTATCAAAATTGGCAATGAAGAGATAAAGCTATCACTCTTTGTGGATGACATGATGGTTTACTTAAAGAATCCTAGAGAATCAACCAAAAAAGCTAGTGGAAATAATCAACAACTTTAGCAAAGTTGTAGGATACAAAACAAACCCAATAAGTCATCAGCATTTCTATTTATCTACAACACATCTGAGCAGCAGGAATTAGAAAGAGAAATTCCATTCAAAATCACCCTAGACAATATAAAATACTTGGGAATATATCTGCCGAGACAAACACAAGAACTATATGAACACAACTACAAAACACTTTCCACACAACTAAAACTAGATCTGATCAATTGGAAAAACATTAACTGCTCATGGGTAGGATGAGCTAACATAATAAAAATGACCATTCTACCCAAACGTATCTATTTATTTAGTGCCATACCCATCGAACTTCCAAAACACTTTTTTACTGAATTAGAAAAAAACATAACAAGTCATTTGGAAGAACAAAAGATCAAGGATATCCAGGGAAATAATGAAAAAAAAATACAAAGGTAGGTGGTCTTGCCGTACCAGATCTCAAACTATACTATAAAGCAGTGGTCATCAAAACAATTTGGTACTAGCTAAGAGACAGAAAGGATTATCAGTGGAATAGACTTGGGGTAAATGACCTCAGCAAGACAGTCTGTGACAAGCCCAAAGATCCCAGCTTTGGGGACAGAAATCCACTATTTGATAAAAACTGCTGGGAAAATTGGAAGACAGTGTTGGAGAGAGTAGGCTTGGATCAACACCTCACACCCTACACCAAGATAAACTCAGAATGGGTGAATGACTTGAACATAAAGAAGGAAACTATAAGTAAATTAGGTGAACACAGAATAGTATACATGTCAGACCTTTGGGAAGGGAAAAATTTTAAAACCAAGCAAGACTTAGAAAGAGACACGGAATGTAAAATAAATAATTTTGATTACATCAAATTAAAAAGGTTTTGTACAAGCAAAACCAATGTAACCAGAATTAGAAGGGAAGCAACCAATTGGGAAACAATCTTCATAACAAAATCCTCTGACAAAAGTCTAATTACTCGAATTTACAAAGAGCTAAATCAATTATACAAAAAATCAAGCCATTCTCCAATTGATAAATGGGCAAGGGACATGAATAGGCAATTTTCAGTCAAAGAAATCAAAACCATTAATAAACACATGAAAAAGTGCTCTAAATCTCTTATAATCAGAGAGATACAAATCAAAACAACTCTGAAGTATCACCTCACACCTAGCAGATAGGCCAACATGACAGCAGTGGAAAGTAATGAATGGTGGAGGGGATGTGGCAAAGTCAGGACATTAATTCATTGCTGGTGAAGTTGTGAATTGATCCAACCATTCTGGAGGGCAATTTGGAACTATGCCCAAAGGGCAATAAAAGACTGTCTGCCCTTTGATCCAGCTATAGCACTGCTGGGTTTGTAACCCAAAGAGATAATAAGGAAAAAGACTTGTACTTGCTCTCTTTGTGGTCACAAAAAATTAGAAAATGAGGGGCTGCGCTTCAATTGGTGAATGGCTGAACAAACTGTTATATATGTTGGTGATGGAATACTATTGTGCTCAAAGGAACAATAAAGTGGAGGAATTCCATAGAAACTGGAATAAACTCCAGGAAGTGATGCAGAGCAAAAGGAGCAGAACCAGGAGAACATTGTACACAGAGAGTAATACATTGTGGTACAATCAAATGTAATGGACTTCTCCATTAGTGGCAATGCAGTGATCCTGAACAACCCGTAGAGATGTATGAGAAAGAACACTATCCACATCCAGAGGAAAAACTGTGGGAGTAAAAACACCAAAGAAAAAACAACTGCTTGATTGCATGAGTCGAGGGAAATACGATTGGGGATGTAGACTCTGAATAAACATCCTAGTGCAAATACCAACACTATGGAAGTGGATTGGCTATGGGAGGGGAGGGGACAGGGCAGGGGAGAGAGCAATAGAAAATTATTTTTGTAACTAGGGAATAATGTTGACCAAATTAAAAACAAAAGAAAGAATTAAACTGAGGGTCATTCATAGGTACATGATAGAAACAAATATATTCCTGCTAATATTAGTCAGTTAATTACTAACATGGAAAGAAGTCGCTCTTTAAGATTTTTTTAATGTTCTAGGTGGCACAGTGTAAAGAATACTGGGCTTGGAATCCAGTAAACTTATCTTCATGAGTTCAAATCTGGCCTCAGACACTTACAAGATGTGTGACCCAGGGGGTGGGGGGTCTCTTAAAACTGTTTGCCTCAGTTTCTTCATCAATAAAATGAGCTGGAGAATGGTATGACAAACTATTCCAGGATCTTTACCAAGAAAATGCCAAATGAGGTCACAGGGTCAGACCCAACTAAAAATGACCGAAAGATTCTGTATGTTGTCTCATTGATAAAGAATGGACAATTGTATAGTTTCATTGTATCTTTGTCTTCCTCCATTTGTTAGTGATCCAACCAAAATGGCCTTGCTTTTGTTCCTCATATACACAACTCCATCTAGCATTTCCATGCTTTTGTCTTATCTAGTTCACATTTCTAGAATGCCTTGCTATAAATAAAAATTAATCTTGGAGACCTTCTATTAAATTTATAAGTATTAATTTCCCAATGTCACCACCTCATAGAATCTTTCACCTTCTTCAATATACAATTTAAGCACTATCTTCCACTTCAAGGCTTTCCTGACAGTCCTAGCTACTAGTTCCTTCCCTGACAAATCTCCTTGTATTTATTTATTCCCTTTATATTCATTCTATTAACTTCTATTCTCAAGAAATAAGGGAACAAGAGGGAAGAGGCATGCCATCAGAAGAGTAGCTTTGGCTCAGTTTCCTCAAAAAATAAAGGTAACTTATTGGATCAAGTCATATATGAAATTCTGTTTTGGTGTATTCATCTTTTTATGCCCTTGTTTATTCTCCTTTCTTTGTCCCTCCTTTTAAGCCTCTCTTCCATAGCATCTGCCTTAGGTACCACCACCTTCAGCATACCACCTGCTGTCCAGTCCCTGCTCAATCTCTACAATCTGTTATCTTTCCTGGTCCCTTTTTCAAAGAAGTACATGTTGATTAGTCCAGTCCTAGTCATAACAAAAAGAATGTTCTGGCCTCCATTGTAAAAATGAAGTCTAGTTTGGTAGACCTGAGACTTATAAAGATCATATCCATGGCATATGGGACCTAAACTTTTTTGGGAGGGGAATTGTGAAATGGGGTTATTTCATTGGATTAGGGAACTTCTTTTTCCAATACAGATCAGTTATTATTTCACAACTTCTAATCTTGGAGTGCTTTCTGGGACACTGGGCAGTTAAGTGATTTGTTCAGGGTCTGTGAGCCCAACTCTTCCTGCCTTCAAGGGTGGCTTGCTATTCAGTATGCCAACTCTTCTAACTCTCCCAGACCTCTTCAGCCAGACAACAGGAGCTGAGCTCAGCAATTTGGATGATTGACAATATGGTCACAAAAGACTTTCTTTCTGAAGGATTTTTAAGCTAGAAAAACAAATTCTCCTTTGAGATTTGTAGTGAGTGTCCTGAGTCACATGAATCAAAAGTACTTTTCAATCTAATTTTAGGTAAGTACCCATTGTCCCATGGGCTATTGCAAAATTCTCAGAGCAAAATTACTCTGAATTCACTTTAATTTAAAAAAAAATGATCACATGCCACATTAGTATTTTTAGAAGAGAATAAGATGCCCTCATAACAATACTGAGATGCTGATTTCTATCAGATTGATAATTATTTCAATTTTGTCTTTGCTTTTCTTCAACCTGGAAATGTGAAATTCAATGAAAAGGAAGAAATATCATGAGCCAAGGAGAAAGGGGAACTGGGTTCAAGCCATATCTCTAACTCTAGTTGTAGAGACTTGGGCAAGTCATTTGACCTTCTTATGCTTCAGTTTATTCATCAATAAAATGGGGAAAATTATACAAAAGGGCCTTGGAGATCCTTTACAGTTCTAAATCTACAATTTATATGAGCATTATAGTTGAAACTTTACTTCATAATATTAATGGCTTTTGAAAGTTGAAGTATAGAGGTTCAGTGGATTTAGAGCCAGTCCTAGAGATGGGAGGTCCTGGATTTAAATCTGTCTTCAGACACTTTCTAGCTGTGTGACTCTGGACAACTAACTTACCCCCATTGCATAGCCCTTACCACTCGTCTATCTTGGAACTAGTATACAGTATTGATTCTAAGACGGAACGTGAGGGTTTTTTAAAAACAAAAGAAAGTGGAAATGTGGGAATGGGGTCTATGGCTTTCTTAAAGACTTGAATTTTCTACTTGAGAACAGAATTAAATTCCTCTTGGTATTGGAAAAAATAGGCTTCTGCTATAATATTTAACATGAGCTTGACTGGTCAGACAATCTAGCACAGTATAATATGAAAAGAATCTTTTGCTATTAGAAAGTCAAACTGTTGAAATTTTAATCAAAGGCAAAATCAACCAAACCCCCAATTTTCCATATTGTGCCTCCAGTTTCATTTAGGAAAAAAAAGACAGGAACAAGGTATATTTCTTTCACAGGGGGAACTGTTAAAAAGCTTCTTTTTGGGACTTTGGAGATGTATGGGTGATTTTTCTTGGATCACGATGTTATGTTTCAGAGTTTGACAGTTAGAATGGACCTTAAAGAGTATCTAACCTAACTCCCTGATTTTAAAGATAAGGAAACTGTAGCCCCTTGTCTAAGGTCCCCCATGTCATAAATGACAGTCAGGATCTGAACTCAGATTCTCTGACTCCAAATCTGGCATTTTACCCATTGCTTCTCTAAAATAGGAGTAAACATTTTTCTTTGTTTTTTGTTTGTTTTCTGAAAAGGTTCATTAGAAGTCAATCCAAAAGTCAAATGAAAATGAAAATCCAGACATATAGCATGACATCGATTTCTTTTACTAGGACTGACTCATAGAATAGGGGGCAAAAGTAGTCTGAGTTTGATTCCAGACTTATATTTTGACCTTTGAGCTAGGTGGCTCCATGGATAGAGAGCCCTGGGCTCAGTCAGGAAGACCTGAGCTCAAATCTGGTCTCATACTCTCACTAGCTGGTTGATCCTGGGCAAGTCACTTGACCTCTGTTGGCCTTAATCTACTTGAGAAGGAAATGGCAAACCTCTCCAGTATCTTTGCCAAGAAAACCCTACAGACAGAAATGGTATGCTATAATCCATGGGGTCACAAAGAGTTGGACATGCATGACTGAATGACTGCACAACAAGTTGGAACTTAATCTAATTGTTTTCCTATTAATTAGAGATAACTCAGTACACATAAATCATCAGGTTCTGGAGAGGGAAAGATTCAGAGCAGTTCTAGTATGTTCTCTAAATGTGGAGTAACATTCCACCCTGAACAAATAAGTGGGAGCCAACGGCACCAAGAAAAGCTTTCACCTAACACTCATCTAACTCCCAAAGAACAAGAGACCTTCTGTCCCTGATCAAGAGGTCAAGGCTGAATGAAACCATTGCAGAGTCCTCCATACTGATGAAAGAAAGATGCCAGTTACAGGGAACTTGTGTGTGGAAAGCACCCCTTTTGTTAGTGCATCCTGCCAGTTTATGGCTAGAGGGTTTCAGTTCTCAAGGAAAGTCTTCAAGTTGGCACCACATATTCTTTTTTTTTAAATAAAGGAAAACAACAAGCATTGGCTTCATACAAAGGTGCCAGCCAACCATACAACCACCCACATATTAAACTGAAGCCAGCAAAAATGACTACAAAAGCCTAGCCCAGGCATTGGACAAATACAATGCATTCCTTGTGGGTGACGTTAGAGCACAAACAAGCCTTGCCTGACCTGAGGCGGAGCTGCATGTGGTGACAGATTCCCCATGACCTGTGGCAATACAAAAAGGATCTGCTCTTCTTTCATATCCACAAGCAACTTTTTACTGCTTTTCTGAGCTTCTTTCCAGTTGGCTGGGAGCCCCATACTGACCAGCAAGGCCTTTGGCTTGGCTGACCACCTTGGAGAAGGTGGGCTCTTCAGGCCTCGTGTCCATCACATGTATCATGTAGGAGGAATGCAAAGATGGGAATTTCCCAAGATCCTAGATTGAAAGCTGGAAGAGACTTTGGAGGCTCTTCACTCCAACTTCCTCATTTTACAGTCAAGGACACTGGAGCTCAGAGAGGCAGAGACTTGTCCAAGGTTAGCCAGGTGACACTCCAGTCCATAGTACCTACCATCCTGCAGCTGCTACTTCCTGACAATGCAAACCTGCCTTGGGCAGACTGTGCACAGCTTTTTGTCACTTTCAAACCATTTTAGGGATGCAAGTTAAGAAGGGCTGGCAATGCAGGGTCTTTAGTTGAAAACAGCCAGAGCAGTAAATACAAGGAAAGAGAAAGGGAGGAAGTAATACTGATAGCCATCAGACTTGCCTTGCCTCTTTCTCTGGCCCTTTTCTGAACCAAACCAAATGTACTACCTATCTCCTATATCACTTTCTTTATTGCTGGCCCTTCCATCTCCCAAAATAGAAACAAAAAAATCTATTGTGACGACTCAGGTATGCTTCCAGGAAGGTGAGAAGAATTTGGCCATTAAGGTCACAATTGTATAGATTTAGAACTAGAAATCTAAATGTTCAAAGTCATCTAGTCAAATCTCCTCCTTTTATAGATGAACAACCAAGGTTAAGGGACTTGTCCAAGATCCACACCCAGAGTAAGTTGCTGCACTAAGATTGGATCATAATGTCCTCTGACTCCAAATATAATTCTTTTTTCACCATAACAACCAATAAGATCTTTTCTCAACTCCATAACTGTTCTGTTTTCTTTAGATGGCATAAATAATGCATAGAGAACTGGGAAATAAATAGTATGGAGTAACTACCATTGTAGATTTACCTTGGGGAGATACCCTCTAAATAGGTTTTTTAAAAATCCCGTTTCTATTCCTCCATTTTTTGTTAGTAAATCTGAAGTGATATTAAAATAATAATGGTTTTAAAATGATAAAGAAATAATTTATGGCTCATCCTACATCACAGTCACCCTCCTTGAATGTCTCACACAAGATCAGGCCTATTCCCAAATGAAATATGAGAAGGAATAGAAAGGCAGAAAGCTTTAGTGGGAGTTGTTGCTACAGCTTGATTTCTGACATTCACTCCTTCAGCCCCAGTTAGATTAGCCAATGCATCTCATTAATTCAGACACCATTAATTTAAAAGCAATTTGGACAAGAATCTTGGACAAAATGACAAAGAGGAAAGCTTACCATTGCACTCTATGAAAAAGCATCAGTTAAAACAAAAGAATGGCATAAAAATGACTATAAGAGAAATGTTTACATTGTTTGGGAGACTGGTATGTTTTATAAGAACCCCAAGGCACTTTAGAAGTATATCTACAAGGACCACAGAACTTTGGAAAACTTATGTGGATATTTGTTATTACATGTAATTGGTTAAAAAATTAATAACTAAATGACCAGAAGTATATTTACAAAATCAACTTGCCAAAATGATGCATAAGTATCAATCATTCTTATCTAGTGATCAAAATAAGTCAGTATACTTAGTAACAGTTTCTTAGTAAATTTTAAATTACTGTATATATTCTGAAGTGATTGTTGTTGCTCAGTCATTTCAGTCATATCTGATTCTTTGGACTCCCTTTTAGAGTTTTCTTGGCAAAAATGCTGGAGTGATTTGCCATTTCATTCTCCATCTGTACCCAGGGTCACAGGTCACACAAAGCTAGTGTCTAAGGCTGGATTTGAACTCATGAAGTTTAGTCTTACTGATTCCAAGTGTAGTCTTCTATCTACTTCATTAGCTAGCTGCCCTTTAAAGTAATAAAGATTGCATATATATGTTGTGTATGTTTTGATATACAAGTATCCCTTCCACATTGTGACTTTCCCCATAGTGGTTTCAATACATTGCAGCTCAGCATAAGAAATTAAATGGGGGGGGGGAGCCACAGATGACATGGGAAAGACAGCAGATAATGCAGAAAAAGTTTAGAAACTCAGAAATGCATGACGTATATGTATATTATTATTTAATATAAACATTTCGTCTTTTAATATCTTATACGCAGCTTCTTATTTCCAAGTTAAAATACATAAAAGTTAAAGTTTTCAAAAAGAACATGACAGCCAAAAAGTTTTACATGGATTTTCCAGATCTTGGGGGTGCTGTGCTCCTAACCTTCATGATGTGGAAAGGATAGCTGTATAGTGTATATATTCTAAAGCAATACGGATCTTGTCAAAGATTGCATAGTTCAGATTGGCAATTTCCTTGAGCTGAATTAGTGAGGTGTTTTTGGGATGCTGTTTAGTTTGGATCTACCACATGATAAAACTTCCCACAGTTGGTGATGGCTTTGTGCTTCCCCCTCTTTGGTGTTTTCCCAGAATTTTCTTAATGTTTCTTTGAATTTCAAGATAATTTCAATGGTCTGATTGAAGTCTCTGGTAGAATGGATTGGAGTTAAAAAGACTTTTGCAAAGGAATATGGGTGTTTATCATGAGCCAATGAGAACTACTGACCATGTACAGGAAAGATCTGACCTTCTGTATCCTAAAGCAGTGAAGGGGTGAATAAAAGGAAGTCTTCATAGCTAGAGAAGCTTGAGAAGTCTTGTCAAATCTAATGAACTTTTCTTATCTTCATCCTTCTTGACTTCTCTATTGCTTATACTGTTGATTATCATTTTCTTCCTTGATACCCTCTTTAATTTTTCATGACCCTATTCTCTCCAAGTTCTCTTACTTTTTTTAACATTATTTTATTTGGTCATTTCCAAACATTATTCACTGAAACAAAGATCATTTTCTTTTCCTCCCCCTCCCACCCACCACCTTTCCCTCTCCCATAGCCAACGCACGATTCCACTGGTTATCACATGTGTTCCTGTTTCTAACCCATTTCCATGTTGTTGGTATTTGCATTAGAGTGTTCATTTAGAGTCTCTCCTCAGTCCTATCACCTCCACCCCTGTAGTCAGGCAGTTGCTTTTCCTCGTTGTTTTTACTCCCACAGTTTATCCTCTGCTTGTGAATAGTATTTTTTAGATCCCTGCAGATTGTTCAGGGACATTGCATTGACACTAATGGAGAAGTCCATTACCTTCGATTGTACCACAGTGTATCAGTCTCTATGTATAATGTTTTCCTGGTTCTGCTCCTCTCGCTCTGCATCACTTCTTGGAGGTTGTTCCAGTTTCCATGGAATTCCTCTACTTTATTATTCCTTTGAGCACAATAGTATTCCATCACCAACATATACCACAATTTGTTCAGCCATTCCCCAATTGATGGGCAACCCCTCATTTTCCAATTTTTGGCCACCACAAAGAGTGCAGCTATGAATATTCTTGTACAAGTCTTTTTCCTTATTATCTCTTTGGGGTACAAGCCCAGTAGTGCTATGGCTGGATCAAAGGGCAGACAGTCTCTTATCACCCTTTGGGCATAGTTCCAAATTGCCCTCCAGAATGGCTGAATCAATTCACAACTCCACCAGCAATGAATTAGTGTCCCTACTTTGCCACATCCCCTCCAGCATTCATTACTTTCCATAGCTGTCATGTTAGCCAATCTGCTAGGTGTGAGGTGATACCTCAGAGTTGTTTTGATTTGCATTTCTCTGATTATAAGAGATGTAGAGCCCTTTTTCATATGCTTATTAATAGTTTTGATTTCTTTGGTTGAGAACTGCCTGTTCATGTCCCTTGCCCATTTATCAATTGGAGAATGGCTTGATTTTTTGTACAATTGATTTGGTTCTTTGTAAATTTGAGTAATTAAATCTTTGTCAGAGGTTTTTATGAAGATTGTTTCTCAATTTGTTGCTTCCCTTCTGATTTTAGTTACATTGGTATTGTTTGTACAAAAACTTTTTAAGTTGATGTAATCCAGATTATTTATTTTGCATTTTGTAACTCTTTCTAAGTCTTGCTTGGTTTTGAAATCTTTCCCTTCCCAAAGGTCTGACATGTGTACTATTCTCTGTTCACCTAATTTTCTTATAGTTTCCTTATTTATGTTCAAGTCATTGACCCATTTTGAATTTATCTTGGTGTAGGGTGTGAGGTGTTGATCTAAACCTAATCTTTCCCACACTGTCCTCCAATTTTCCCAGCAGCTTTTATGAAATAGTGGATTTTTGTCCCAAAAGCTGGGATCTTTGGGTTTGTCATATACTGTCTTGCTGAGGTCACTTATCCCGAGTCTATTCCACTGATCCTCCTTTCTGTCTCTTAGCCAGTACCAGATTGTTTTGGTGACTGCTGCTTTATAATATAGTCTGAGATCTGGGACTGCAAGGCCCCCTTCCTTTGTATTTTTTTTTTCATTATTTCCCTGGATATCCTTGATCCTTTGTTCTTCCAAATGAACTTTGTTATGTTTTTTTTTTCTAAATCAGTAAAAAAAATTTTTGGAAGTTCCATGGGTATGGTACTAAATAGATAGATGAGTTTGGGTAGGATGGTCATTTTTATTATATTGGCTCATCCTTCCCATGAGCAGTTAATGCTTTTCCAATTGTTCAAGTCTAGTTTTAGTTGTGTGGAGAGTGTTTTGTAGTTGTATTCATATAGTTCCTGTGTTTGTCTCGGGAGATAGATTCCTAAGTATTTTATTTTGTCTAAGGTAATTTTGAATAGGATTTCTCTTTCTAGTTCTTGCTGCTGAGCTGTGTTGGAATTATATAGAAATGCTGATGACTTATGTGGGTTTATTTTGTATCCTGCAACTTTGCTAAAGTTGTTGAAGACCATCATGTCATCTGCAAAGAGCGATAATTTGGTCTATTTTAATGCCTTCAATTTCTTTTTCTTCTCTAATTGCTACTGCTAGTGTATCTAGTACAATGTCAAATAATAGAGGTGATAATGGGCATCCTTGTTTCACTCCTGATCTTAATGGTAATGGATCTAGTTTATCCCCATTGCAAATGATATTAGTTGATGGTTTTAGATATATACTGTTTATTATTTTTAGGAACGGCCCTTCTATGCCTATGCTTTCCAGTGTTTTTAATAGGAGTGGGTGTTGTATTTTATCAAAGGCTTTTTCTGCCTCTATTGAAATAATCATGTGATTTTTGTTGGTTTGCTTGTTGATGTGGTCAATTACGTGGATGGTTTTCCTAATATTGAACCAGCCCTGCATCCCTGGTATGAATCCTACTTGATCATGGTGAATGATTTTTCTGATCACTTGCTGGAGTCTTTTTGCTAGTATCCTATTTAAGATTTTTGCATCTATATTCATTAGGGAGATTGGTCTATAATTTTTTTCTCTGTTTTTGGCCTGCCTGGCTTTGGAATTAGTACTATGTTTGTGTCATAAAAGGAATTTGGTAGAACTCCCTCTTTGCTTATTATGTCAAATAGTTTGTATAGTATTGGAGTTAGCTGTTCTTTGAATGTTTGATAGAATTTACTGGTGAATCCATCAGGCCCTGGGGATTTTTTCTTAGGAAGTTCTTTGATGGCCTGTTGGATTTCTTTTTCTGATATGGGATTATTTAAGAAATCTATTTCTTCTTCTGTTAGTCTAGGCAATTTATATTTTTGTAAATATTAATCCATATCACCTAGGTTGGTATATTTATTACCATATAGTTAGGCAAAGTAGTTTTTAATGATTGCCTTAATTTCCTCTTCATTGGAGGTGAGATCCCCCTTTTCATCCTTGATGCTGTTAATTTGCCTTTCTTCTTTCCTTTTTATTAATTAGATTGACCAGTACTTTGTCTATTTTGTCTGTTTTTTCAAAGTACCAGCTTCTAGTCTTGTTTATTAGCTCAATAGTTCTATCACTTTCGATTTTATTAATTTCTCCCTTAATTTTTAGGATCTCTAGTTTGGTTTTCTTCTGGGGGGTTTTAATTTGTTTGTTCTCAAGTTTTTTGATTTGCATTTCCAATTCCTTGATCTCTGTAATTTGTTAATATATGCACTCAGGGATATGAATTTTCCTCTAAGTACTGCCTTGGCTGCATCCCATAAGGTTTGAAAGGATGTCTCACCGTTGTCATTTTCCTCAACGAAATTATTAATTGTTTCTATGATTCCTTCTCTAACTAACCAATTTTGGAGTATCATATTATTTAATTTCCAATTAATTGTTGATTTGGCTCTCCATGTACCCTTACCGATCAATATTTTTATTGCCTTGTGATCTGTAAAGGCTGCATTTATTATTTCTGCTTTTCTGCATTTGTATGCCATGTTTCTGTGACCTAGTGTATGATCTATTTTTGTGAATGTGCCATGTGGAGCTGAAAAGAAGGTTTATTCCTTTTTGTCCCTATTTATTTTTCTCCATATGTCTATTAACTCTAATTTTTCTAAGATTTCATTCACCTCTTTTACCTCTTTCTTGTTTATTCTTTGGTTTGATTTACCTAAATTTGATAGTGGTTGGTTCAAGTCTCCCACTAATATGGTTTTACTGTCTATTTCTTCCTTCAATTCTCCTAGTTTCTCCATTAAAAATTTGGATGCTATACCATTTGGTGCACACATGTTGATTAGTGATATTTCCTTATTGTCTATACTCCCTTTTAACAGAATATATTTACCTTCCCTATCCCTTTTGATCAGGTCTATTTTTGCTTTGGCTTTGTCAGATATCATGATTGCAACTCCTGCCTTCTTTCTATCAGTTGAGGCCCAAAAGGTCTTACCCCAACCTTTAATTCTAATCTTGTGAGTATTAACCCGCCTCATATGTGTTTCTTGAAGACAAGAAATGGTAGGGTTTTGGGTTCTAATCCAATCTGCTATTTGTCTACGTTTTATGGGTGAGTTCTTCCCATTCACATTCAAAGTTATGATTGTCATTTGTGGATTCGCTGGCATTTTGATATCTTCCCCTAGTTCTGACCTTTCTTCTTTAGCCATATCCTTTTGAACCAGTGATTTACTTTAGGTCAGTCCCCCTAGTCCCCTCCCTTGATATGCTTCCCTTTCTAGCCCCTCCCTTTTAATGTTCCCTTCTCCTCCCCCCTCTCCTTTCCTCCCTTTTTATACTCCCTTCCCCCTCCCCCTCCTTAATTTCCCTTTCTTTCTTGCCCTGTTGGATAAGATAGAATTCAGGATCCCACTGGATCTGGATGTTCTTCCCTCTCAGATTTGATTTCACTGAGAGTAAGGTTTAAGTAATTCCATTTCACACTCTCTTCCTCTCCTTCTCATATGAGAGTTCTTCCCCTCCCCTTCCCATGTGTATCTTTATATGGGAAAGATTATTCTATTAAGTCCCCCCCTATTTCTTGAAGTAAATCTTAGTATTATCGATGGTTCCCTCCTCCATTTTCCTTTTTTTGCCCCCACTTTCACCAAATCTTCTTAATGCCCCAATATTTCCCTATGCATGTTTCTTCTAACTACTCTTAAGATGCATACAATTTTTGAGAATTACACAAAATATTTCCCCACATATTAATATATATATATAATTTGATATAAATGTTGTACTTATAGTAGAGAGTTTGACTTAAAGAAAAAGATAAGATTTATCTCCTTTTCCCTTTCTTTCATATTTACCTTATCATGTTTCTCTTGCTTTCTTTGCTTGGATATCAAATTTTCCACTAAGTTCTGGTCTTTTCTTAGCAAATGCTTGGAAATTTTCTATTTTGTTGAATGCCCATACTTTCCCCTGGAAGTATATAGTCAGTTTTGCTGGATAGTTGATTCTTGGTTGGAGACCCAGCTCTCTTGCCTTTCTAAATATCGTGTTCCATGCTTTTAGGTCTCTTAGTGTGTTAGCCGCTAAGTCATGTGTGATCCTTATGGGATCCTCCCTATATCTGAAGCTCCTCTTCTTGGCTTCTTGTAGGATTTTCTCCTTTTCTTGGAAGCTCTTGAATTTGGCAATTACATTCCTGGGGGTTGTCTTTTGAAGATTTAGTATAGAGGGTGTTCTATGAACCCTTTCTATTTCTATTTTGACCCCTTGCTCCAGAACATGTGGGCAATTTTCTTCTATAATCTCCTGTAGAATAACATCGAGTTTATTGTTTATCTCTGGTTTTTCTGGGTGACCAATAATTCGGAGGTTGTCTCTTCTTCCTCTGTTTTCCAAGTCTGTGACCTTTTCAGTGAGATATTTCATGTTTTCTTCTAATTCATTAATTTTTTTGCTTTGCTTTATTGATTCTTGCTGTTTTATGATCTCACTTTCTTCTAGTTGCTTAATTCTGGTCATTAGGGACTGGTTTTCCTTTTCAGCTTTGTCTGCCCTTCTATTGAATGCTTCCAGCTCTTTCTCCAATTGAGCAGTCTTATCTATCAGACTGCTGATCTCTTTCTTCCATTTATCTTTTTAGAAGGTTTCCATCTTTTGCGTAAGCTCCAGTTTGAGATCTTCTAGAGCTTGTTGGTAGTTTCCATTTTGGGAGACATGTTCTGATTTTTTTTTGGATTTCATCCTCATTCTCTTCTTTTCCTTGGGTACTCCCACCATAAAAGTTTTCAATAGTCACCTTTTTCCCTTTCTTCCTGGAGGCTTGATTTTGGGCCATGTGAGCCATCCCTTTGGTGGTTTTATTCCCCTTTCCTTTTTGGTCTGGGGTCTGGGTGATATGGGCGAGTTTTCTGTGAATTTATGTTGCCTTAGACTAGTTCTTCCCAGCCTCCGAGGTTTCTTAGAGTGCGGGGCCCCTGATCACAGCCCAACCGCCCAGGTGTTCAGCTCCGCCCAGATAATCAGCACATGGTCAGCCCCTGGTCTTTAGCTCTGCCCAGATGCTCAGCGCAACCGCCTCGAGTACAGCTCTGTGGGCCCCCTGTGCTCAGAGCAGGATTCTCCCATGAAACCGCCCTGAGATGTTTTTTCCTGGCAGTTCCCAGATCCCAAGGACTCTGGAGTGCCCCCCCCAGACAGAAACGTTCCCCACTCACTCACTGTCCCAGTGAGTGCTCTGTTAGCTCACTCTGGTTTGGTGGGGGAGGTGGCGGGAGAAGGGGAAGAGCAGCTCAGTTCACGTTTCTGTGCAAGCTTTTCCTCCTTCTTATTATCGTGTGGAAATGTTCAAACCCCACGTACCTTCGCCTCTGTGGGATACTGGGGAGTCCTTCTGTTCCTCCAAAGGTGATTTTTATGCTCCTTTGATGTAGTCTATTTCATTTGGTGCCGGGGAGAGGAAGCGTGTGGCATCTAGATTGCAGCCATGTTTACACAGAAGTCTCTCTTACTTTTTAAACTGCTCAGGAACAGTCTCCTTTGCTGGTTTTTCATCTATATCATGCCCCATGAGGTAACTGTCCCATAAGGCTCTATTTTGAGCCTTTTTCTCATTGTGATCTCTTTACCTCTTATGGATGCAATTATTATCTCTATATTATTGGTTCTCAGATTATCCTGGAATCTCTAACAAGCCTAGTAGATATATCAACTTAGATTTCCTATAAATATCTTAAGCTCAATATGTCACAAATTAAACTCAATGTCTTCTTTCACAAATCCCCCATACCACCCCATTTGGAAATTCTCTTGTCATTAATGTTATCACTCTCTTCCCAGTAATCCAGGTTTGCAATCTAGGTGTCATCATTGATTTCTGAATCTCTCCTTTGCCGCCCATAACTAGTCTGTTGCCAAGTCATGTGAATTTTGCCATTTTTACATTACCTGTCTGTCTTCTCTTTTCTGCTCTGACACTACCACAACCCTGATGCGGGCTTTCATCATTTCCCTTCTTGAAATAGTTATATGTTCCTTGTTGAATTGCAGCAATTGTAATAGCATTATTGTGACAGAGTTAGGGAAACTCTGAATCTTGATGGGAATTAGATTTTGAGTAATGACAAACTGCATGTATGTCAGAGGGAGAGAACTGGATACTTGGAGGCTGTGTGTAGGAGGATGAAAGACTATTCAGCCAGAAGTATGGCATAAATCCTGGTCCTAAGGACCAAAGAAATGTGTTTAAATGACTCAGAATCATAATTATTGTGTGAAACTTTATTCTTAACTATACAAAGTCCAGGTAGATGATGAGATTGCCCAGTGACCCAGAGTACTTTCTTTGCTTCAGTCCTCATGGGAGGTTAAGTAAATCTAAAGCAAAAATAGTCCATGGGGATGATGAAGCTCATTAGTAGGGTGAGTTATATGACTCTTCAATAACCCCAATTTCTTTCCTAAATGGGGGAGGCCCTCAACCCCAGAGCAGTACTTGGGGGAAGTATGGCCCATTAGAGGAGAAAATTTTCTTGAGTGTTCATGGAAAAGTTAGGAGTTCTTTTTGTTTAATACACTTGTTCTTTGTTTCATAGCTTATTAGCTTAGTGTCTGTAAGGGTACTGAGGACAGCTAGAGGAAAACTAGAAAGAAAAATAAGATCTCAGAAATGACTTCTGTCTGGGTGGGAACAAACTTGTAAAGATGATTAATTGTTAAGAAGTCTCCAATATGAACTCAATCCCTTTAAGTCCAAAGCTCTTTCCCTGTAGCAATCTGGGTCATGACTTATGATGCAATTGGAGAATGTTCTTTCATTTCCATCATTTACTGGTGCCAGTATTTCAAGTGACATGCAGGAAGTGAATGTGATATCTCCAAAGAAAAGTTTTAATGGCTTAAGACAAATATATCACTAAACAATATCATTTTTGCTTCCAAGAGGGTGCCCTTTCTTTCATCTCTCTATCCTCTGAAGAAAAGGAAGGGAAAGAAATAATCCAGAAGACTTGATTAAAAACTATCCACTAAACTAAATGACTGATACAATATGAGAAAGAGCTTACTAAACCTTTAGTTTGTAGCCATTTTTAATGGTATTACCAGGCTAAGTATAGGCAGGTTTGGTACACACACAGGAAACCTGAAGATAGGGAAAGAATCTTGGGAAAGAAGGATTAGGCAGTCAGTCCTTCCCAGAGACATATAACACAAAGAGCACAAACAAGTCAACAAAAAGAAAGTCACCTAGGAGCACCAGCCCCCTATTCCACAGTGCACTCTACTGTAGATGACTCTCTCTTGTGTTATTCCTCTCTCAAAAATACCCAATTCCAGAATTCCTGACAGACATCATATTTAGAAACATCAGCTGGCTCTTCTTGCTTTATAAGCCATGAACAAGTAGTCTCAGAGTGGGAAGGAAGTTGGTGCTCTCATTAAAACTATTGAGAAGGCATAATAGACAAACCATAGAGGTTTGAAACATCCTGTATTCTGCCCTCATCTGAACACATATGTAAAATTATGTTTAGATGCTGCTGCCATATTTTTGGAAGGGCATTGGCAAATCAGAATGGGTCTAGAGGAGGATGAACTAGATAATGAATGGCTAGGATACCATGCTATATGATAATTGGATGAAAGAATGGGGAAATGTATATTCTTGAAAAGAAGAGACTAAGAAGGATAGGATAACTCTCTTCAAGTAACTGAAGGGTGACAAGTGGGAGAGGGTTTAGACTTGGCCTTAGATGGCAAAACTAAATGCAGCAAGTGAAAGTTACAGAGACATCAATTTTAACCCCAATGTAAAAACAAAAACTAAAACTAAACAAGGCTGTCCAAAAATGGAAATGGGCTGCCTCTGGAAGCTGGGAATTCCCCTTAAGCATATGTCCTCAATGGAAGGTTGGACAACTTCTTATTAGGGATATATCTTCAAAGGTGATTTTGTCCTATTATACACTGAATTAAATGTTGGCTGTGTCACTTGCAATCTATAAAGAATTTGTCAAGTCATTTAATTCTCACTTCAGTATCTTTATTTGTGAAATAACAAGGTTGGAGTAGATTATCACTAAGGTCCTTTCTAGATCTAAATTCTGTAATCTTACTTTAGGTATAAGAGGAATTTGCTCATGGTCTTACTCCTGTAATTCCCCAGGACATGTAAAAATAAAGGAAATGTCAGAAGAAAGTTAACTGACTATGTTGTACCCCCCAGGGAAGCTATAGAAGTTCAAACAACTTTCAACAGCCTAGGAGTGAGTGGGAGTGAGTAGAATTTCTGTCACTTATAAAGAGGCTGAAAATAGGGAGTAAGTTCATTCCCTAGTTTCTGTCCCAGAAGGTTTCCAGCAATCTGCAGGTGATGCGTGATATAAGAAAGCAAAGAGGAAACAAACCCTAGATATAATAGTTTATATTTTTTTTTCTTTTGGATCACAGTGCAAATGTCAATAATGAGCCTACCTTTTATAGAATCCAACTTAACTGTTGCCAAATACCTTTATGCCCTGCTTTAAAGTATATAAAAATATTTAAAAGATGAAAGACTAAGACCATTTCTTATTCAAGTGGAACATATCATCCATAGCCCAGTAAAAAAAAACAAAAAAAGAACCAGATGCTAGTCTGTGGCTCAAGTGGTCTATGCTCATGTTATGGAGAATAGGGGAGGCAGCAGGATTATCCAGTCACCAACTTCTATTATTTTGTGTCCCACCATGACTCCAACAACATATAGGCAATATTCCTCAGCAATCTAGAAGGTAAGCAGGGGTCAGGAGATGATTCCAGGAATGCTTCTCTTAAAGTTGTATCTACTATAATGCAGTTATGGAAATTTCTAGCCTATTCTATGAAACTAGAACAATGTCATTAAGTACTACTGAGACTTTTCTGAAATAAAATTTTCTTGATACTTTTGTATTTCTGAACTGTCATCTGTATTTTCCAGTATATTCCTTTCCTTCCCAGAGAACAAGCTCTTATAAGAAAGGATAATAAAGAGGAGAAAAACAGTTCAGCAAAATTGAATGACATACTGAAAAAAAAACACAACATATGCAGTAAAACCACAATTTTTCATTTCTTCAAAGAAGTAAGGGAAGATGCTCTTTTTTTCCTAGGGTTCAAGCCTGTTTATTATAATTTTGAAGGATTCAATTTTCATTGTGTTGTTGTCTTTTCATTTACACTGTTTTAGACATTGTGGATATTATTTTCTGCGTTCTTCACTTTGTGTCAGCTCATATATATTCTCATATTTCTCTATATTCATAACATTGTTTCATACAACACAGTATGGTTCATTACACATTATTTTTACTTAAAATTTTTTTTGATTACAACTATATTTTGATAACAAATTTCCACATTAGGTTTCCAAAGTTATATAATCTAGACTATCTCCTTCTATTTCCCCTCCCTCCTTCTAGAGCTGGCAAGCATTTCAATATGGGTTAAACATGCATTATCACATACAACATGTTTCCATATTACTCATTTTTTAAAGATTTGAATAATGTTATAAAACCAAAATATAAAACATATACCCAAATAAGCAAGTATTCAATCATATGCTTCCATCTGCATTCTTACTCTGACAATTCTTTTTCTGGAGGTAGACAGCATTATTTTTCAAAAGTCCTTTAGAATTGTTCTGGATCATTGTATTTCTGTGGGTAACAAAGTTTATCACATTTGATCATTCCACAATATTGTTACTGTGTACAGTGTTTTCCTGGTGCTGCTCATTTCACTCTGCATCAGTTCATGTAGCTTTTTCTGAAATCATCCTGTTCATCAGTCCTTATAGTACAATAGTATTCAATTACCATAATTTGCTTATCCATATCACAATTTGTTTATCCATACCCCAATTGAGAGACATAACTTTAGTTTCCAATTGCTACTACAAAGAGAGCAGCTATGACTATTTTTGTATAAACAGGTCCTTTTCTATTAAAAAAAATCTCTTTGGAATATAGACCTAGTAGCAGTATTACTGGATCAAAAGGTAAGCATTCTTTTATAGCTGTTTGGGCATAATTCCAAATTGCCCTCTAGAATATTTGGATCAGTTCACAACTCCACTAGCAATGCATTAGTGCCCCAATTTTGCCATATCCCCTTCAACATTTATCACTTTCCTTTATTGTATTGGCATTCCTGGTATAAATCTTACTTGGTCATAGTGAATAATCTTTGTGATATATTGCTGTAGTCTTTTTTGCAAGTATTTTATTTAAGATTTTTGCATCAATGTTCATTAGGGAACATTGTCTCTAGCTTTTGTTCTCTGTTCTCAGTCTTTCTGCCTTAGAGATCAGCATCATATTTGTATTATGAAAAGAATTCGATAGGGCTCCTTCTTTTCTTATTTTGCCAAACAATTTGTATAGTATTAGGACTAATTGTTCTTTAAATGTTGGATAGAATTCACTTGAGAATCTGACTCTGTGGAATTTTTCTTGTGGAATTCATTGAATGCTTGCTCAATTTATTTTTCTAAGATGCAATTAAGTATTCTATTTCCTCTTTTGTTAATCTAGGCAATTTATATTTTTGAAAATATTTATCCATTTCATCTAGATCAGTGATGGAGAACCTTTTAGAGAGTGAGTGCCCAAACTGCAAACCTCACACTGCATGTGAGTTCCTCCTCACCTAGCCCCTTACCCTTACCCCTAACAGGAGAGGGAAGAAACACTCCCATTGGGTTGCTGAGCAGAAGTGGGTGATGTGAAAAATTTCCCTAGGTATATGTGGAGAGGGGGAAGGGAACAACCCCTCTGGCACACATGCCATAGGTTCTCCAACACAGACCTAGATTATCAGATTTCTTTTCATATAATAGGGCAAAATAGGTCCTGACTATTTTAATTTCCTCTTCATTAGAGGTGAAATTGTCCTTTTCATTTTTGATACTGGTAATTTCATTCTCTTCCTTCCTTTTAATAATCAAATTAATTGAAAGAAGAAAAGGCAGGACCAAGAGTGGATATCAAAATTCTGGGAAATACAGAGCTGTTAATCATAATTCTGAATGTGAATAGAATGAACTCACCCATAAAATGCAAGCAAATAGAAGAGTGGATTAGAAACCAAAACCCTACCATGTGCTGTCTACAAGAAACACACGTAAGGAAGGTAGACACACTTAGGGTAAAATTAAGAGGATGGAGCCAAATCTACTGGGCATCAACTGATAAAAAGAAGGCAGGAGTTGCAATCATGACATCTGACAAAGCCAAAGTAAAAGTAGATCTAGTTAAAAGAGAAAGGGAAGGTAATTACATCCTGATAAAAGGCAGTGTAGACAATGAGGAAATATCAGTACTCAACATGTATCCACCAAATGGCAGATAATCCAAATTTCTAAAGGAGAAATTAGTGTAGTTCAAGGATGAAATAGATAGAAAAACCACACTAGTGGGAGGCCTGAATCTTCCTCTACCAGAACTAGATAAATCAAACCAAAAAATAAATAAGAAAGAAGTAAGAGAAGTTAATGAAATCATGGAAAAAATAGAGTTAGTAGATATGTGGAGAAAAATAAATAGGGACAAAAAGGAATACACCTTCTTTTCAGCAGCACATGATATTTTCACAAAGATTGAGTATGTATTAGGGAATAAAAACATTGCAAACAAGTGAAAATGAGCATAAATAATGCAAAATTATCAGATCACAATGCAATGAAAATAATAATAAGGGTATATGGAGAGGCAAATCAAAAATTAATTGGAAATTAATACAATTTTCCAAAATTGGTTAGCTAAAGAACAAATCATAGAAACAGTAATTTCATTGAAGAAAATGACAATGATTATACACCTTTCAAAATCTATGGGATGCAGCCAAAGCAGTACTCAGGGGGGAATTCATATCCTTGAATTCATATATTAACAAATTAGACAGGGCAGAGGTCAGTGAATTGGGCATACAAATTAAAAAACTAGAAAGTGAACAAATTAAAAATCCTCAGATGAAGACTAAATTAGAGATCCTAAGAATCAAAGGAGAAATTAATAAACCTGAAAGTCAAATAACTATTGATTTAATAAATAAGATTAGAAGGTGGTACTTTGAAAAAACAAATAAAATAGACAAAATACTGGTCAATCTAATTAAAAAAAGGAAAGAAAACCAAATTGACAGTATCCAAGATGAAAAGGGAGACCTCACCTCTAATGAAGAGGAAATTAAGGCAATCATTAAAAATTATTATGTCCAATTATATGGCAATAAATATGGCAATCTAGGTGATATGAACGAATATTTACAAAAACATAAATTGCCTAAACTAACAAAGGAAGAAATAGACTACCTAAACAACCCCATATCAGAAAAAGAAATTGAACAATCCATCAAAGAACACCCTAAGAAAAAATTCCCATGTCCAGATGGATTCACAAATAAATTCTATCAAACATTCAAAGAACAACTAATCTCAATATTATACAAACTCTTTGACAGAATAAGCAAAGAAGGATTCCTACCAAATTCCTTTTACAACACAAATATGGTACTGATTCCAAAGCCAGGCAGGTCAAAAACAGAGAAAGAAAACTATAGACCAATCTCCTTAATGAATATCCTATCTTAATCCTATCTTAAATAGGATACTAGCAAAAAGACTCCAGCAAGTGATCATGAGGGTAATTCAATATGACCAGGTAGGATTCATAACAGGAATGCAAGGATGGTTCAATATTAGGAAAATCATCCACATAATTGCCCATATTAACAAGCAAACTGAGAAAAACCATATGATTAGCTCAATAGACACAGAAAAGCCTTTTATAAAGTACAATACTCATTCCTATTGAAAACACCAGAAAGCAGAGGAATAGAAGGGCCTTTCCTAAAAATAATAAACAGTATATATCTAAAACCATCAGAAAACATCATCTGCAATAAGGATAAACTAGAATCCTTCCCAATAAGATCATGAGTGAAACAAGATGTCCATTATTACCTCTATTAATTCACATTGTATTAGAAACACTAGCTGTAGCAATTAGAGAAGAAAAAGAAATTGAAGGTATTAAAATAGGCAATGAGGAGACCAAGCTATCACTCTTTGCAGATGATATAATGGTCTATTTAAAGAACCCTAGAGAATCAACTAAAAAGCTAGTGGAAATAATCAACAACTTTAACAAAATTGCAGGATAAAAAATAAACTCACATAAGTCATCAGCTTTCCTATATATCTCCAACACATCTCAGCAGCAAGAATTGGAAAGAGAATTTCCATTTAAAATCACCCTAGACAACATAAAATACTTTGGAATCTATCTGCCGAGACAAACACAGGAACTATATGAACACAACTACAAAAAACTCTTCACAAAATTAAAACTAGATCTAAACAATTGGAAAAACATTGACTGATCATGGGTGGGATGAGCTAACATAATAAAAATGACAAGCCTACCCAAATTAATTTACTTATTTAGAGCCATATCCATTGAACTACCAAAAAACTTTTTTTACTGAATTAGAAAAAAACATAACAAAGTTCATTTGTTAGAACAAAAGATCAAGGATATCCAGGGAAATCATGAAAAAAATGCAAAGGAAGGTGGCCTTGCAGTCCCAGATCTCAAACTATACTATAAAGCAGTGGTCATCAAAACAATTTGGTACTGGCTAAGAGACAGAAAGGAGGATCAGTGGAATAGACTTGGGGTAAGTGACCTCAGAAAGACAGTCTATGGAAAGTCCAAATATCACAGCTTTAGGGACAAAAATTCACTGTTTGATAAAAACTGCTGGGAAAATTGGAAAACAATATGGGAGAGATTAGATTTGGATCAATATCTCACACCCTACACCAAGATAAACTCAGAATGGGTGAATGACTTGAATATAAAGAAGGAAAGTATAAGCAAATTAGGTGAACACAGAATAATATACATGTCAGATCCTTGGGAAAGGAAAGACTTTAAAACCAGGCAAGAGCTAAAAAAAAAATCACAAAATGTAAAATCAATAATTTTGATTACATCAAATTAAAAAGGTTTTGTACAAATAAAACCAATGCAACCCAAATTAGAAGGGAAACAGCAAATTGGGAAACAATCTTCATAAAAAAAAAAACCTCTGACAAAGGTCTAATTACTCAAATTTATAAAGAGCTAAACCAATTGTACAAAAAAATCAAGCCATTCTCAAATGGGCAAGGGACATGAATAGGCAATTTTCAGTTAAAGAAATCAAAACTGGGGGCAGCTGGGTGGCTCAGTGGATTGAGAACAGGCCTAGAGATGGGAGGTCCTGGGTTCAAATCTTGCCTCAGACACTTCCCAGTCAATACACAGTATTGACTCCAAGACGGAAGGTAGGGGTTTAAAAAAATAAAGAAATCAAAACTATTAAGGACATGAAAAAGTGTTCTAAATCTCTTATAATCAGAGAGATGCAAATCAAAACCACTCTGAGTTATCACCTCACACCTAGCAGATTGGCTAACATGACAGCAGTGGAAAGTAATGAATGCTGGAGGGGATGTAGCAAAGTTGGGATATTAACGCATTGCTGGTGGAGTTTTGAATTGATCCATTCATTCTGGAGGGCAATTTGGAACTATGCCCAACGGGCGATAAAATACTGTCTGCCCTTTGATCCAGCCATATAGCACTGCTGGGTTTGTATCCCAAAGAGATAATAAGGAAAAACACTTGTATTTGCTCTCTTTATGGTGACAAAAAATTGGAAAATGAGGGGATGCCCTTCAATTGGGGAATGGCTGAACAAATTGTGGTATATGTTGGTGATGGAATACTAGTGTGCTCAAAGGGATAATAAAGTGGAGGAATTTCATGGGAACCGGAATGACCTCCAGGAATTTATGCAAAGCGAAAGAAGCAGATCCAGGAGAACATTGTACATGGAGACTAATACATTGTGGTACAATCGAATGTAATGGACTTCCTCATTAGTGGCAATGCTCTGATCCTGAATAACTTGGAGGGATCTACAAGAAAAAACACTATCCACATTCAGAGGAAAAAGTGTAGGAGTAGAAACACAGAAGAAAAACAATTGCTTGAATACATGGGTCAAGGGGATATGGTTGGGGATGTAGACTCTGAATGAACATCCTAATGTAAACACCAAAAACATGGAAATAGGTTCTGATGAAAGACACATGTAATACCCAATGGAATTATTTGTCAGCTATGGGAAAGGTAGGGGGAGGGAAGAGAGGGAAATAATATGATTCTTGTAACCAAGGAATAATGTTCTAAATTGATTAAATAAATTAATTAAAAAAAAGAATTATAAAAAAATTTAAAAATCAAATTAATTAATGCTCTATTTTATTTGTCTTTTCATTGTACCAGCTCCTAGTTTTATTTATTAATTCTTTTACTTTCAATCTTATTAATTTCTCCTTCAATTGATTTCCAATTTAGTCTTTAATTGTGGTTTTAAAATTTCTTGTTTTTCTAGTTTTTTTAATTGCATGTCTAATTCATTGATCTGATTTTTCTTTATTGTATTGATATAAGCATTCAGGGTTATACATGTTCCACAGAGTAATGTTTTATCTGTATCCCACACATTCTGGCTATATTGTCTCCTCAGTGTCATTTTCTTTAATGAAATCAGTGTTTCTATGATTTGTTATTTTACCTACTCATTGTGAAGATTCAGATTATTTCATTTCAATTAATTTTAATTGCTTTTCCACAAACCATCATTGATTATCTTTTTTATTGCATTATGATCTGAAAAAGTTGCATTTATTAGTTCTGCTTTTCTGCATTTGGTTGTTAATTTTTTATACCCTTGTACATGGTCAAATTTTTGTATATGTACTGCTGAAAAGTAGGTATATTACTTTTTATCCCTATTCAGTTTTCTCCAAATATCTATTAAATTGAGATTTTCTAAAATTTCATTTACTTCCTTTTACTTCTTCATTATTTGTTTAATTTATGTTTATATTTATTTATATCTTATTTATTCTTTTTTGGTTAGATGTATCTAGTAAAGATAGGGGAAGGTTGAAGTCACCCACTAGTATAGTTTTACTGACTATTTCTTCCATAAGCTTCTTCAGTTTCTCTTTTAAAAAACTGAATGCTACACCATTTGGTGCATGTATGCTAAGTACTGAAATTACTTCATTGTCTATACTATCTTTTATCAAGATGCAATTATCTTCTTTATCTCTTTAATCAGATCTATTTTTGCTTTGGCTTTGTCTGAGATCATAATTGCTTCTCCTGCTTTTTTTTGTCTTATCTGAAGCCCAAAATATTCTGCTTCAGCCTCTTACCTTTACACTGTATGTGTCTACTTGCTACGAATGTGTTTCTTGTGAATAATATATGATAGGATTCTGGTTTTTAATCCCCTCTGCTATCTGTTTCCATTTCCATTTACAGTTATGGTTACCATCTGTGTATTCACCTCCATCTTGTTTTCTTCTTTTAATACTGCTCTTTCTGCTTTCACTTTCTCCCTCCACAATGGTGTTTTGCTTTTGATCACTCTCCCCAGTTCCTGTCCCTTATATTATTCCCCTTCCCACTACCATTCTTCCATTCCCCTCATGCTTCTCTATAGGGTCTTTTAATGATACCCCCAAATTTTGCCTCCCTAATATTACTCCCCTCTGCATCACCCCATTTCTTATTCCCCTGCTACTTCTCTATAAGGTAAGAGAAAAATTGGCTTTTCTTCCCATCTCTGACCAATTCCAATGAGAATAAGGTTTAAGTTTTACACAGAACCATCCTTGTCCTCCCCTCCACTGTAATAGTCCCCCTATCGTGATTCTTTATGTGATATAATTAATCTCATTTTACTTATCTCTTCCCATTTCTCTTAATTCAATACTTTTTCACTCGTAGATTTTGTTTGCAAAGCATCCTAAACAGTTTGTTATCATACCCTTTGTCTATGTTTATTTTTTCTACAATTATAACAATTTTTAAGAATTACAAATATCATCTTTCCATATAGATATATAAATAATTTTACTTCATTCAAACCTTTGAATTTTTTCTCTTTCTTACCTACCTCTTTATGTTTCTTTTGAATTTTGTATTTGAACATCAACTTCTCTGTTGTTTAATTGAAAATCTGTTACCCTAAAATAAAACTACATTTCCAGGGAGTCAACTGACTTCCTGTCATTAGGTGCTTCCTGTAGACAGGAGATATTAGGCAGGGACATGGAGGGTCCCTCTCTCTTTGGGCATCTTGGCTCAATGGCAGTGAGTGGGATTTTATCAACAGGGTGATCAGCTCTGGGCACATCTTTATTTTTTTATCCTTTTTATTCCTTTATTCCTAATGATCCTTTAATAAATCTCCTAAAATACATTATTTTTAATATTGCACATTAATTTTAAATTTTACACTGTTAAAATATGGTATTTTCTTCAGGAATGCTTGGTCATCTATTTTATTAACTGACCATACTTTCCTTTGAAAGAATATAATCATTTTTATTTTTTATTTTATTTTATTTAGTCAATTTAGAAGAATATAATCATTTTTGATGAGCAGGAGATTCCTGTTTGTAAACCTAGTTCCCTTGTCTTCCAGAATAGCATATTCTAAGCCTTCTAGTCCTTCAATGTGAAAACTGACAGATCCCGTGTAATCCTGATGGAATCTCCATGATATTTTAATTGTCTCTTTCTGGCTGCTTGCCATATTTTATCCTTAGCCTGGGAGCTCTTGAACTTGGCTATAACATTCCTGGCAGTTGCCATTTGGGGATTTATTACAGGAGGTGATCTGTGGATTCTTTCAACTTTATCTTACTTTTTGTTCAAGGATATCAGCACAGTTTTCTTAGATAATTTCTTGTAATATGATGTCTAGGGTTTTTTTTTCATGACTTTCAGGTAGTCCAATAATTCTTAAATTGTCTCTCCTGGAGCTATTTTCCAGGTCAATTGTTTTTTCAATGAGATATTTCATATTTTGTTCTATTTTTTTTTAAATCTTTGGATTTCATTTTATTGTTCTTGATGTTTCATTAAGTTATTTAGCTTCTATTTGCCCAATTCTAATTTTTAAAGAATGAATTTCTTCCATGAACTTTTGTTCTTCCTTTTCCATTTGGTTCATTCTATATTTTGTTGAACTTTTATCTTCATTGGATTTTTTTGGCCTTTTTCAGTAGGTCAATTCTGTTTTTTGAAACCTCTTTTCTTCATTGGATTTCTATAAACCTTTTCCCCAGTTGACCAATTTTGCTTTTTATTTTCTTTTTGCATTACATTTTTTTCTTTTCCCCACTTTTCTTCCCATTTTTCTTCAACCTGTATTATTTGGTTTTTGAATTCCTTTCTGATTTCTTCTAGCATCTGAGACCAATTCCTATTTTCTTTGAATATTTACATGTAGTTGCTTGGATCTCACTCCCCCCTACTGACTCTATATCTTGCTTTTTGTCTCCAGTGAAATTTTCTAGGGTTAAATGTTTCTTTAGCCCTTTGAACATTTCCCCAGATTTTCTTTTTTCTTCTTTCTTTTGCCTGTGGCCTGTGAGGTCTGAAAGTTGATTATTCTGTTTCTTTTGTTGATGGCTTGTAGAACTCAGCATGCTGAGCTATTTTTGCCCTGGCTCTAAGGACTCCACCAGAGTTCAGGCTTGAAAGGGCCAAACACTACAGACTTCTGAGCCTTGGTGCCAGGGTCTGGGAATTGAAAGTATAGGTCTGAGGTGTGGGGTGCTCTGTTCTTGGTATAGGTATGGTCCTGGGATTCTGACATTGACCTATGCCAAGGCTCAGAACCTGGCAAATTGGTGGGGAATGATAAGTTAGCACTTCTCTGTGTGCAGTTTTGCTTCTGGTTCACCCTTATCCCATGAAAATCGATTCTCAGTGATTACCTTTCAAGGAATGTTCAAAGCCCTTTCACTCTACCTTACTATTGGTTTTTGACTCCTGTAGTTTTGAGGCATTTTTAAAAGATTGATTTGAAAGGATTGTCAGAGCAGTTTCAGTTTTCCCTGCTACTAAGCCACCATCTTTGCATTATACATTAAATATGATTGACATCACACTTGAATTAGGCTAGTAATAGATGTAAGCCTACATAAATACATAATTTAACATAGTTTCTGATGGCACAACAATGGTTTAGGGAGCATAAAAATTCTGCAAAAGTCTTGTTTTAACATTCATAATGTTATGGAGGTAATGCTGCATTTTTGAGGGGTTGTGGCATTAGAACAATAGTTTTAATGGGTCTGACCAAGCTGGAGATACGTGGTTTTGGAAAGAGTATGGTCCTGGTAACAGATTATGCTTCCACCTAAGAACCAATTCAGATAAATATGTTAACTGAGAACCAGATGGGTTAAGTTAATCAAATTAAATGTTGATAGGAATATGGAGAAACAGGCCCAATGTTGTACTGCTATAGTAGCTATAAATTGGGTTGTTTTTTTTTTTAGAAAACAAGATGGAAAAGTATATTTTAGAGTAGAGCTATTCATGTTCATTGACTTAGGGATCCCATTATTAAGATTAGGCCCAAAGGGCCTAATCAAGAGGCTAAAAAGCTATGCATATGTGAAAACATTTATTGAAGTTTTGTAATAAAAAATAACTGGAAATAATAAAAATGACATGACTGGGAGAAATGGTTGAATAAATTATAATATTTGGATGTAATAGATTGTATTATGTTTTTAGAAATGATAGATATTGGAAATATAAAGAAAATAAGGGAAATATACGAAGAGATGGAAAGAAAAGAGAAAAAGAATAATGCACAATATGATTCTATTAAAAAACAATGGCCATGGGGGCAGCTGGGTAGCTCACTGGATTGAGAGCCAGGCCTAGAGATGGGAGATCCTAGGTTCAAATCTGGCCTCAGACACTTCCCAGCTGTGTGACCCTGGGCAAATCACTTGACCCCCATTGCCTAGCCCTTACCACTCTTCTGCCTTGGAGCCAATACACAGTATTGACTCCAAGATGGAAGGTAAGGGTTTTTATTAAAAAAAGAACAACAACAAAAAAAAAACAATGGCCATAAAACCAAGAGAAAAAAGTATTAAAGTAAAACAAATCCAAAGAGAACTCAAAAGCAGAGGACGTTTATATTAGCATCCATATATAATTTCTATATTTTTAAACAAAATGGAATTTGTGGTTTTGCATATACTTTTTCAATGCATTTGTTTATTTAAAATTTTTTGTGGTGGTGGTGACAAGCTCAAGGTTTTGTGATAGTTAATTAAAGAAAGTCAGATGTTCATAGACAATGATTTACAGACCTTCAAGGTCAGATTGGTCCTTGCCAGGGTCTGGGTTAGATCTGCAAATATGTCTCTTCTGACTGTTTTTGCCTCAATGGACCCAGAATGTCCTTAAAGCCTTGTCAACTGAATCTTTCCAATGTGAATGAAAAAAATAAAATGGTATACGTTAGGACCCAACAACACTTCAGGTATAGCCAAAGTCATGAATATGAGCAGAAAAGGCATTAGAAACACCAGAATGTTCAAAGTATTTCATCCACCTAAGCCTTTGCAATGGATGCTGCCCTGCCTGGAATGTACTCTCCTGTTAATTTCAATGATCTGTTCAATCACTACGTTCTATATTTGTTCTTTCTTGATCATGCTAGCTGCTAGGATCTCCTCCTAAGCTATTATCAGATATTAATTTTATATTTCTTTTGTGTATGCTTATATACACATGTACACATGAGGTCCTTGAGGCACGTATTGTTTCCCACTTGCACTTAGCACAGCGCTCACACACAGAATGCACTAAAGAGCTTATTGATAGACAACTAGGTAGCACAGTAGAATGTAAGGCCTTAGAGTGGGGAAAACAGGATCAAATCTGGCCTCAGACACTTCCTAGCTGTGTGACCATGGGAAGGTCATTTAACCCCATTTGTCTAGCCCTTACTGCTCTTCTGCCTTGGAATTTTTACAAACTATCACTTGTATTGATTCTAAGACAGAAGGTAAGGAAGGATTTTTTTTTTTTAAACTTGTTGATGACTGTACAATTACATGTAAGCCTAGTAAATAGAGTATGAAAAGTGGGGAAAAAAAAACCTCCCTTCAGAAAGAAATTATTGTAACTGGAGGGGAAAAAAAAGAATGGACAATGGAAAAAGAAGGATGAATTCAAACAAAGGCCACTAATATAAGTGGACTTATAGGAAAATTCTGGGTAAAACATCTTTTCACCAGAGGCTAAAAGAACAAAAAGAAATCCAATTACTGATTCTTAGAGACCAGATAGGAAGAGACAGGGACTGCTCTGGCCTGAGGCAAAATTCAAAAGTATTTGTCCTCTGTCACTCAGCCCTAGCCAATTTAGTTCTACCTAACTTTCCTTTCTACGCCCTCCCATCTCAATCTCTGTCAGAGTTTGTTATCCTCTTTTCTTTTTTAGGTTTCAGGGTCTTCATGGTTTATCCTCTCCCCAAACTTCCTTGTAAGGCATCCAAGAGATGGAGTAGAGCATAAAATAGGACCATTTTCAGGGGAAACTGCATTTTTGACAAGACTAAAGCCTTCAGTAAAAGGAATGAAGCTCTTTCTATGGAATTCCAGACATTTGTTAGATAGTGCAAATTACTTTTTCTGAGCAAGCGGAACTTTCCACTGTAGTTGGTACTGTGTGTTCTTTTAAAATGGAGAAACCGGTATGGACAGAGGAAAATAAACAAAGAAAACTTGGGGTAAAAAAAACCCCACCAATCTCCCCAAATATCAATAGCTGGAGAAATGTGAAAATAAGAGCATCTCTTATATTTTATTGTTATCTCTTGTCTTTTAGTCCTCTGACTTGTTGGCCATGAATTTGGGAAGGTGCAAGATAATGATGAGTTTAAAGAGTTCAGAGAATCTAGGGGGGTCTTGAACTAACTGATGCAAAGTGAAATAGAATCAAGAAGACAACATATATGACAACAATGCAAGTGCAAATAAGGTATCCTATACTTATAAAGAACTGAAAAGCATCTCTCTGTAACTTCCAGGCACATGTGCTAGTTCTTTCTTCTGTGGCAACAGAGTAAGTATAAATTTTCTTCCATAATGTCTCTGAATATTTAAACATTAGCTCCTCTAGAAGTATCCCAGTTTGTCAAAGACTTTTTAAAAATGAGGTGCCCACTGTTTATAGAGCTGTGAATTGGTCTAACAATTGTGGAAAGCATTTGGGATTATTTTTATGTAAAGAAAGAGACTAAAATATTCATTTGAAATAAGTCTTGACCAAAGACACATATAAAAAACCCAATTGTGTATCAGATGTGGGAGGGGATTAGGGAGGGGAGGGAAAGAACATGATTTTTGTAATCCTGGAAAAATGCTCTAAGTTAATTAATTAAATAAAATTTAAAAAAATTTAAAAACTTAATTACAGGGCAAAAAATAAAATGTCCATATGTTTTGATCCAGAGATTTCGCTGTTAGGTATATACTCCAAGGAGGTCAATGATAAAAAAGAAAGGACCCATATACACCAAAATATTTAGAGCAGCACTTTTTGTAGAAGCAAAGGACTGGTAGATGTCTTATCAACCAGGCAACAATTAAACAAGTTATAAATGAATGGAGTGGACTATCATGCTATATGGAACAATAAGATGAACACAAAGAAACCTGGGAAGAATTATATGAACATCAGTAAAGTGAAGTAATCAAAACTTCCATAACAGTATAAGATTATGACAATGGAAATGGAAAGAATAACAAAATTATAGGAATTTAATGCTATAAAATTACAATGATCAAGCTCGCACTCAAAGAATAAACATAAGAAATCACTTCCCTGCTTTTTTCCAGCAGCTGGGGGGATTGCTATGGGTATGGAAAATTGGATATATTTACACTTTTTTGTCATACTGTTTAGTTTTGTTATTGGTCGTTGTTACTGTAACAAGGGAGAACTTTGAGAATCAGGTGCTTGTAGATAAATTGGAAACTGTAAGTGATAAAAGGCATCAATAAGGATTCATTTTTTTTCTAGAAAATAGGATACATATATATCCTAAGAAGGTCAAATAGAAAAAAAGTCCCTCATATAAAATAATATTCAGAGCAACATTTTTGGTAGTAAAAACTGGAAATAAAATTGGTGCTCACTGATTATAGAAAATCTGAATTATAGCATATGAATTTTTTGAAATATTTATATATATATATATATATAATGCAAGAAAATGATGAGATTAAAGAATTCAGAGAAGTTGGGGGGTCTTGAATGAACTGATGCCCAGTGAAATAGAATCAAGAAGACAAGATATTTAACAATAATGCAAATGCAAATGATTACAGAGGAACCCCACTGTGAATGTCAATAATCTTTGTTCCAGAGAACAAATGATGAAATGCATTTGCCATTAGTAGAGAAATAGTGGACCACTTGGCACACAGTTAGATTTACTGTGAGATAGTTAGTTGTTAGGCTGTTTTACTTAGCTTTTAAACAGTAAGACCCAGAGAAGGTGGGAATTATCCAGAAATGACTGAACTGCAAAAAAGCAAGATATCAATAAAACTTACTTTGAAATAAAACAGAATACAGTGCTTAGAAGTAAACATGGCACTCCAGATAGGATTTGAACAGTACCACATAGAATGGAATGATTATTTCCTTTGATATGTGCACTAAATTTTTAGTACTTACTTCAGAGATTTTGTTTTTTAATGTCACTGTTATACTGCTAACTCATGTTGAGTATGCTGTACTCTAAAACTATAAAGGTTTTTCTTTTTTCATACAAACTATGGTTAAGGACTTTTTTATTCTATATTTGTACAATTGGTTCTTTGAACCTAAAAGTAGGGATTTCTAATTATCTCTTCAAGATCACCTTGTTAATTTTGTCTCAACATTTTGCCTGGCTGACATTTTTTGGATATTGCTTATGCCATTTAATATATTAGCTATTCTTCCTAGTTCTGTGTAATATGTAGTATGATATGTTGTACAACTATATTTCTCTATATTGTCAACAGGACAGTAGGAAAGGATTTATTAAATGCCTCAAAATAGTGAAGAAATGCTGTGTCTCAAGCATACTTCTCATGATCTCTCTCTCTAATAATTTAAAAAAAAAAGCTTAATATGATTTCTTAGCAAACCCATTCTGGCTCATAGTGATCACCATTTTCTTTTTACAGTATTCTCAAACAAGTTAATTTTTTTTTTTGCATATGCCTGTGTCAAATTTAACAAGTCTCAAAATTATAGGAGCCAACTTTTATCTCTCAAAAATTTAAGATGATATTTGCAATTCTGAAACTTTCTGGAACTTAGGCTATTATTGATGATTTCATGGTAGTGCATCTTCAATGATGACTACAAGAATTTCAGTATAAATTTGGTGGAATTCATTTAGATCAAGGAGATGCTTTCTTATGATCTCCTAACCTCAATGAATCACAGCATCACAGATACAGAGCTGAAGGTAATAGAACTCAAAAGCTGTGTGTTGTTTGTTAAATAATATTGTTTATTTTGCTAGTAAGGTGTAACAAAGCTCAATATCTATATTTGTAAAGTTGTAAATGATGACATCCATACATCCCACAAATTTACTTATCAATCCTTTGAAAATCACATTTAAAAAGTATAAATGCTTATATGCTAAAAGGATGATCTTCATGTTTATTATTTCATACATTAGAGACAAATGTGTTAAAGAAAAATATTTTTATTTCCGACTTCAGTGAATCAAATAATCTTCAATTTTGGATGTCAACAGTGAATTAGTACCTTTCAAGATATCTGTCCTTTCAAAAATAGATTTAATCTTAAAATAAAAGAAATGTGTTTTCTCTGGTTATCCCCTGGTAGCACTCACCAAAAATGGTGCTGACAAAGTATTTAGTTTTTTTAAAAAGTATGTGATGGTAGATAAAAATGAGTAAAATAATACTTTTTGATTTGTATATGTTTGCATGTGTTTCTTACTGCACTTACTTTGTTTCATCCTCTTGGTCTTTCTCCTTCCCTTATATTTTTTGCTTTATAAGTATGCTTTCTACAATGATGCATACCAATAACTTCAGGGTCATTGGTAATAATTCGCAGGTCATAACTGGGGGCCCTTAGGCACATAAATTTAGAGCTGGAAATCGGTAGAGCAACTATCTAGTCCATTCCCCTCATTTTACACATGAGGAAACTGAGGTACAGGCAGGGCAAGAGATTTGCCTAAGGTTACATAGCTACTGTGCAGATGGAAAATTTGCCACACCTGAGCTACATTCCCAGCATCCTTTTAAGTTACTTCCTCATTTTATGTAAGGATGCTTAGGAGATAAATTTGGCTGAGACCCACGCTGCGAGGCTCTTTTTTCAGAGCTTGTACTTTTGGTACAGTGCTGCAGGTGTGAATCTCTGGCTCTCTGCTCTTCTCACTTGACTGAAAGAACTTTTTTTCTTTTCCCTCTTTTTTGATTTATTATTTAAAAGCATATATATATATATATATATATAATACTCCTGGTATTTAATATATATATATATTAAATACCAGGAGTATTTATTCATTTTTACTCCTACACTACCAAACAGTGGAACTGGGTTTTGAACCTATGAACTCTGCCCCAACTCCAGCATTCTTTCTATTGAATCATTCCAGCTCTCAGATTTAGGATCACAGGATTATTCATAGGAACTCTATCCTATACAAATCTGGATCTATTTTCTTCTTTTACTTGCCATTATAAGAATATTGAAGCAGAAGAGTTACCACTTGGGGGAAATTGGAAGAAACAATTAACTCAAAGACTTTCATGACCCCATTTGTGATTTTCTTGGCAAAGATTCTGGAGTGGACTGCCATGTCCTTCCCCATCTCATTTTACAGATGAAAAACTGAGGCAAACAGGGTTAAGTGACTTACCCAGGGTCCCACAGCTAATAAGTTTCTAAGGCCAGATTTGAACTCAGGAAGATGAGTCTTCCTGAATCTAGATACAGTGTTCTATCCACTGCTTCACCTAGATGCTGGAAAGCATTTATTGACAGGTTCATAAGTAACAAAGGAATATCCAAGTAACAGGAGAAAGGAAGGCCATTTTGAAGCATCCTGCCATTTTTTCTCTACCAATAAGTGTGCTGTAATAATACCATTTTGTACTGGGCTCTGCTAAACACTAGGAATTCAGAGACAAAACAAAGCCATTTTTGTCTTTAAGGAGCTTCCATTCCAAGTTTTGTTGCATGAATAAACCCTCCAGCTCTGTATCCTTTGAATGTTTAAATGAAGTCAAATAAAAGTAACAATGTGGTTAACTTCTGACTTACAAAAAGGGAGGAATAGAGTCACATCACTTAGTAATAATTTTATAGAATTTTCAAACTGTTAATATGGATGAACTTAGATAAAGGCAAGTATCATCATTGTTTTTGTTTTGTCTGTTTGAAGGACAGGCAGAATAAGGTAAACTAAACCACTGGGTTGACCTAAACCAGTGGATCTGGAGTCACATCACTCAAACTCAGACCTCAGCACTTTTGCCTGGATTTTGCTAAAAGCAAAAATGTCCTAATTGCTTATTGGAATATCACCAATACATGCATGTCACACATAAAAACAATGCAAAGTAATTTGTCTCTTTCTCCTCTTGAAATGACTCTCCTTACTTTATATGTACCATGTAAAGCCCCAGACTTTGATTTTTATCTTTGTATTTCTAACAGCTAACAGTGCTTTGGACATAACGAGACTTTATATTTGTTAAAATGAATTGATTGTCTGTTGGAGGAAGTTCTTAATTTGCTAGATGATGATACAACCCTCACTTTATTGATTGATCTAAGGGATGTGTCTTCCTGTAAAAGAGAATCTATGAGGTAGGGATAGGAACTGGATTTGTAATTGCATTGTTATAGGGAACTTCCAGATGAGAAAATGCCTTCTGCAAATAGTGGAGCCTTCTCTTCATAAATAGTATATCAATAAATAGTATTTAAATATATAAATATATGTAAATAAGTAATTAAATATATAAGTATATAAATAAATAGCATAAATAGTATGCTGCCTAAATCACTGAGAAATTGAGTTTTCAGAGTCACGGAGCCAGCATTTGTTAGGGGTGGGACTTGAACACAGTCTTTCTGCCTCTGAGGTCCATCCTCCTTCATTATGCAATTATTTCCTGCTTGTATGTGTAATTTGTATTACTAAAATCACTGTCATCTTGAATGTTCAAGATACTAGGACTACAGAATTTTACAAATGTCTATACAGTAGTACAACACAGAGGCAACTAGATGGCTCTCTCGATAGACTGCTGGGCCAGGACACAGGAAGCCCCAAGTTCAAATCTGACCTCAGATCCTCTCTAGCTGGATGACCCTGGGCAAGTCTCTTATCCTCTGTTTGCCTTAATCCACTGGAGAAGGACATGGCAAACCATTCCAGTATCTCTGCCAAGAAAACCCCATACGGGGTCATGAAGAGTCAGACACAACAGAAAGACTGAACATCAATGACCAAAGTTTCTGAATCTCAAACAATTACTCACCTAGTATTTCTAAGCATTTAGGAATGCTGATGCACATTTTGAATGGGAAAAAAACCCATTTAGTGGAAATACCCTTTTCTATTGTTCTTTTGTTCTTTTTATGATAGGGTGTTTTTCCCCCATTCTGCAAATTCTTCTTCTACTCACATCATGAAAATGAGAATTAATGGAAACCACATTAGACAAAGGATGAAAAAACAAATAGGCCCCAGATTCCTTCTTCTTTTTCTTTAGAATAACATGAATTCAGATAGATTGTAATTGTCAGTCTGCTTAACTTCAACTTGTGAGCTTAAGAATTGCATGTCTGGTTGTTGCTAGAAGTCAGCTGTGGCTATAAAACATACTCACCAGGCTATTTAAAACATTTGGCCCATATTCAAATGGCTGCTATCTCAACAAGCCACTGTCTAAGTTATATGCTAATAGTTTGTCCTTGGAAGTGAGATAACTACTTATGGACTATTAAAAAAATAACACCTGGCAGGTTTTTGAGAAGCTTGGCAAATTATTATACTTTGAGAGACTCTAGTACAGTGTTTCACTGAGTATTTAAAAATTATTCTTTTAGGTACATTTTTAGAAGACCATTAATATGTTTAATAAGTATGGTACCCTTGTTTTATTGTTCAGACATAAAATCTAATAGGTCAAGTCTATAAAGTTCCCTGTCTAATAAAATCCACTTAGACCCAAATTCCTGCCTAATTCAGAACGTCAAAATAATTCCCATAATTTAGGGATTTATCATTTTAAATAGAAACATTGATGCATATTGGAATTACTTGTGAACAGGTAACCAATCACTTAAAAACTAGTCTATCAGAATGGATATAAAAATGTATACAAAGAAGAGGGATACGTGAAGAAGGAACAGTGGAAGTTATACATTTAGGAAACATGGGGCGTGCCCAAGAAGGATACAATTACTAGTTCTTAAAATATGTTTTGTGTATATGCCAAATGAGTGGCAGCGTGGAGTGCTGGATAGAGAGCTGGCCTTTGTTCTTTGGGAAAGCAAAGAACTGGAAATTGCAAGGATGCCCATCAGTTAGGGAAGGGCTGAATAAGTTGTGGCATATAACGGTGATGGAATACTACCATATCATAAGAAATGATAAACAGGTTAATATTGGACCAAAATGAAAAGACCAACATGAAATTATGAAGAGTGAAATGAACAGAACCAATAGGACACTACACACAGCAACAGAAATATTGTTTGAAGAATGATTCATGTAGGTCTACCTCCAGAGAAAGAACTGATAAATAGAAAGAAGTAAGACATAGTTTTATATAAACATATCTTCTTGTCAAACGATGCCTCCTCTAATGGGGGGAAGGAATTAACTGGGTTTTTCAATTTAACAAACAAATAAATTTAAATAATTTTAAAAAACAGAGCAAAGGCTAATTTGTATCATTGCAGAGAGGTCCTTGATCAGTGAAATAACCGGTCTAGTCCATACGGCAAAGGGAAATATTTTACATTTAATTTTTCCAATTTTAATATTCTCCAAGGAAGATGAGTAATGAATAAAACAGGATATGATGGGATATGTACACAACAGCCATACACATATGTGTAGAATAAATAAGTTTTCAGACAAACATAAAACCCCACAGGCTGACTAAATGACATCCCTTAAGTCTTTTAATAATGAACTTCCTTTAAAATTAAAAAAAAGCATTAACATGTGGGTTATATTTGTAAGAATGCATTGTCAGGAAATGTGATTGTTAAGTAACAGATCCTGACAGATATATCAGTCAGCAGATGTTTTTTGTATATAATAAAGGAGCCTTTCTTTATTAGAGTTATGTTTTAATTTATCTTTGTGGCATAAAAATACATTCTCTATCATTTTGGAAATGGGAAATTATTTTTAAAAAACCCACTGCTAAACCATTGGAGCCTCTCTCCTTGTGGCAGAAAGTAGGGCCAGAGCATGTGGGCAGGGCTTTCTTTGTGACTCATGACCATACAGATCATTAACCCAAATGGCAGTAATAGTTAACAGTATAAAAACTTCACAAAGGAGCAGGGGCTTTCTTCTGTCTAGATTGTCAAATTCCCAGACTCTGAGATGATCTGGTCATGAGCTAAGAAGGTTGTTACTGTATGAATACAAAGATAAGTTTGCACTGCAGAACCACAGCAAGGGGGGCAGACAGATAGATGGCCATGATAGAAGAGTTCATGACTACCTAAGATCAATGGAATTGGTTTGAAGAAAATCTGGTTTGGGTTGTTTTCTTTTTTGTGGGGGTAGAGAGAAGGAAGGAGGGTCCAGACCTGGGACTTTATTTCGTCTAGGAAATTCCTTCTTTCAATGCAAATCATAGGACAATTGGTTTGACCTTTATGTCTTGAGAGATCTCATGTCATTTGCCCAAGTCACACAATCAATTTGTGTGTGGGCAGAACTAGAATGCAGGTTTTCCTGATTGGGAAGATCACTCCTCTAATCTACTTTCCTGGACTGTCTTTGAGAAAATATGGACTGTGTACATAAAATTCAACAAACACTTCTTATGTTTTCATTTATTTTTATGGTATAAAAATACTGTGAACAGAGAACTATGTGAGGTATTCAGAGAGACACATAATTTAGATAATCCATTATTAATTAACTAGTGGGACAGTATATTTTATATTGGACTGCTACATAGTTCAGTGGATAGAATGCCAAGCCTAGAACTGGGAAGACTCATTTTCCTGAGTTCAGATCTGGTTTTAGATATTTACCAGCTGTGGGACCCTGAGCAAGTCAGTTACCTTTATTTGCCTCAGTTTCCTCATCTGTCAAATGAACTGGAGAAGGAAATGGCAAACCATTCCAGTGTCTTTGCCAAGAAAACCTCAAACTGGATCACGAGTAGGACACAATTGATGAGACAGAATGCAATTAACAAAAAATAATGTATAATTTGAATATAGTAGGAAAAGTATACTGCTAAACAAGTTATTTAATCTCTGGCCTTCAGTTTCTTCATCTGTAAAATGAAGGGGTTGGACTCAATGGCCTTTGAGGTCCCTTTCAGCTGTAGATTTTAGAAGTTTATGTCATGGGAGGTCTGGAGAAAAAAAGGCTTCATAGTGGAGGAGGTGTTTTGGCTTTAAAGGCATTAGAGAAGTGGTTAATATTCAATAGTAGACATTAGAAAGCAAGGTAGGGTGCTGAGGGACTGATTTAGACATAGGGAAGAGAATGACCAAGGCAGATCATGATGGGGCAAAGGATGATGAGGGTTTCAATTAGACTTCAAGGTAGCCTGAAGGCAATAGTATATTTAAATATAAATGTAGGTTGGCACCACTTTGGGGGTGGTGCAAATGCCAGGCTAGAGAGTTTGAACTTTAAGTGGTTGGGAAATGGAAACCATTATGTGGTTTTAAGTAGAGAGTTAACATAAACAGTCTATGCAAAAAAATAAAACGTGTATTGAGGGGTGGGCAAGTAAACATGCTAATTATGGTGAGGAGTCTTAATTAGCTGGTATTTCTCTAATATGTTTCTCAAATTGAAAGGTCACTTTCTAAACTGTGCTAATTCTGATCATTTTTTACAATGGAAAAATTGTATTTTTGTTTAAAAATTGATATGGCAGGAAATAAAAATATTTTAAGCAGGAAGGTAGATGGTACTCAGGATTTTAACAGGGATATAATCAACATTGCCAAAGGAAGAGCCAAGGTACTAAAGTTTGCCATGACTAAATAATTTAGAGAGTAAAGCTATCAGGTGATATTTTTAAAGTATCTAATGTGTAATTATAGACAATTTGTTTGTAATTTTTCTGAGGTAATAGTTCAACGGGAAAAGGTGGCAACAAATGTTCATAAAATTTGTCCAAACTTTGAAAGATATCTTCTACAATAGCTTATAAGGGGAAACATTTCCCTTTGTGGAGTGATCTAAGTTTGTCTTAAGTCTCAAAACAAAACAAAAAAAAAACAACCTGCTATAGAACCAACAGGAGATGATCTTAAGATTTAAAAAAAATGTTTTTGGTTAGCTTGAAGGCTATGCCCTTAGTATGGAGCTTGAAGACAACCCACTGAACTATAACACTATGCATTTGCACAGATTGAGGATTTCTTATCAGTGGAAAGAAAAACAACAATAGGTACTTCCCCAAATCTTCTGGACTATTTAAGTAGCCCTGATCAAAAACTAGTCTTGTAGACTAAGAAAAAGTAATACATTATGAGCACAAACTAGCTTTAAAAAAAAACCAGCCTTTTATCCTATGTCTTAGAATCAATTTTAAGACAGAAGAGCATTAGGAGTTAGGCAACTGAGGTTAAATTATTTGTCCAAGATCACACAGCAAGTCAGTGTCTGAGGCCAGATTTTTGAACTCAGATACTCCCTACTCCAGGCCTGATGCTCCATCTATTGTGCTACCTAACTTCCACACAAACTTCTTCCATCTGGAAATAAAAGCAAGGAAACAAAGCAATTTTGACTGGTGGTATCCTGGAGTGAGAAACATAAGCTATCAGGGACCAGGATTTATGTTCATATTAATATGCAGAATTATAAACTGAATGTTTGTTACTCATTCTAATTCTCTTCTTAGAATCATTCATTCACTGAATCAGTGAATAAGTATTTATTAAGTATCTATCATATGTCAATATTGTTTTAGTGAGCAAAGATACTAAGACACAAATGGATTAGAGTCTGCCCTCTAGGAGTTTACAATTCTATTGGGGGAAGCAAAAAAATTAAACAAAAGAAATCAAAGGAATCAGAATGAGCAAAGAGGTAATTAAACTCTCTCTGTTGATGACATGATGGCATTTGTAAAAAATCCCAGAAAATCAACTAAAAAGTTAGTTGAAAGTAGAGATAATTTTAGGGAAAAAGCAGGATATAAAATAAATTCACATAACTCTTTAGCATTTTAATATATTATTGGCAAAATCCTTCAAGAAGAGATAGATATATTCCATTTAAAATAGCCACAGGTAGAATAAAATACCTGGGAGTATACCTGCCAAAACAGACTCAGGAACTATATGAGCATAATTATAAAATGTTATTTACACAAATGAAGTCAGAGCTAAATAAATGGAGAAATATTAATTGTTCATGGATGGGCAGAGCCATTATAATTAAACTGACAATCCAACCTAATCTACTCATTCAATGCCATCTGAATTTAATTACCCCCAAAATATTTTATTGAGTTAGAAAAAAATAACAAATTTCATTTGGAAGAATAAAAGATAAAGAATATCAAAGAAATTAATGAAAAAAAAGTGTAAAAGATGGAGGTCTAACAGTACCAGATTTTAAATTGTATCATAAAAGAGTAATTTTCTAAACTATCTGGTACTGGCTAAGAAACAGAAAGGGAGACCAGAGGAACAGAACAGATATACAACAAATAGCAGTAAAAGATTATAGTAATCTGATATTTGACAAAATTACAGGTTGATATAATACGATTGTGATGGAATATTACTGTGGCATGAGAAATGATGAACAAACTGATAAAAAATCAAACTTGGAAAGAACTATATGAGACAATGAACAATGAAATGAGCATAAACAGGAGAACATTATACACAGCCACAGAACTAATACTAGAAGAATGAACTGAGAAGTTGTCTCCACAAAGCGAACAGAAAGATAAAATAGGAAAGAATTTATGTGAATATGCTGGCCTCCATGATGATATATGATATGATACAAAGGAGAGTGGGGAGGGGTTGGGATCCTAGTGGATGGGATCTATTATGTAGATATAAAGAAAATTAATTTAAACATATAGGAGATTTGTAATTTCATTTGTGTAACCTCTTTTTTCTTTATATATAGAAATGCTTATTTTGTTTGAATTTATAAACATTTGGAATTAAAAAATAAAAATAAGCAGTAAATAGAGAATTGTGCCCAGAATCAGGAAAACTTCAGTTCATAGCCTCAGAGACTTACTTAGCTGTGTGACCCATGGCAATCCTTGTTTGCTTTACTTTTTCTTATCTGAAAAAAAAAAGGGATAGCAATAGCACCTATCTCCCAGGGTTGTTGTGAGGATAAAATTACATAATAATTGTAAAGCACTTAGTACAGCACCTGGCGCATAGTAGGTGCCATCTAAATATTAGCTACTACTATTCTGTTTTCCAAGGAATATTGGCTACAGGGAATAAACATCTAAAATTATTATAATAAATGAAGACTAAGAATTAAAATCAGCTAAGTCAAAAAGATAATTCTCCAGGGCTGTAACAGATGAACTCCAAGAAAATCTCAAGATGTTATAGAAGAAGCTCTCTTTAATGGAGCAAACCACTTAATAACCTCAAACCCTAACTTCTTCACCTGGAAAGGGAAGTGATTGAATTAGATGATCTCTGAGGTTCCTTACAGCTCCAAGTTTTCTGACCTTCCATAGGTAATTGACACTAGCAAGGGAAATTAAATAGTTTCCTTACATTTTGAATTTTGATCAAAACTAGGTCAGCAAATAAAATAAAGGGAGTGACTTTTCTGTACATTCTCTAAGGTTAAGGAAGTTTCTTTCTAATCCTGGATGGGGGAAGCCCAAAACAAGCAGAAACCCCAAGGAAAGTAAGGGGAACTCCAGGAATCAGTATCACTTTTGACTACTTACCCCAAGATTTTCTTAAAAATTCATATGAAATGGAAAAGTCCCTTTTTTCTTTTTCTCCCTTTGACATTGGTGTGGTTCATCTGCTGGCAGGCTCTATGTTACTGGAGATGTACAGACAGCAAAATACTAGGAAGCAGTAATGAGGTCTTGGAATCCTCATTTGGGAAACAGCTGGCTAGAGTTTGGAAGGCATTCTTTCTTTGATTGTGGACTCAAAATGTGGATTTGAAATGCCTCCTATAGGATGGATCTCACAAAATCACAGAATCATAGAATTTGACAGTTGAAAGGGACATTAAGAGCCTTCTTGGCCAGCCTATACACAAAAAAGAATCTCCATCACCAAATACCCAGCACAAAATCTATCCTTTGTTTTAAGACCTCTAAGAAGGGGAAATCCACCATTTCTTTTTTTAAATTTTATTTAATTGATTAATTTAGGTAATTTTTCCAGGATTACAAAAATCATGTTCTTTCCCTCCCCTCACCCCAACCTCCTCCCATATCTGACACTCAGAACCCACCATTTCTTAAGAGTACCTATTCAACTTTTGGAGACTTCTGACCTTTAGGACATTTTTGTTCCAGACATGTAGCCAAAATTGGCCCTTTTACACCTTCCACCCATTGCTCCAAGGGCCAGGCAACAGCAAGGTAATTCTTCTCAAGCCCTTCAAATAACTGAAGACATATATTAGGTCCTTCCCTAAACCCCAATCCTTAAGTCTTCTCTTCTTCAGACTAGATGTCCCCAATTCCTTAAAACAGTCCTCATATGGCATGAACTTAGGCCCTTTCACATTCTGATTGCTGAATGTTCTCCTTTTTAAATTGTCCATAAACCTACCTCAGCCTCATTAGCTCCATGCACCAAGAAATTAGCTCACATGGTTAGAACGTAGTATTAAGGTGCTAAAGTTAACATTCTGATCACTATGTCTACATGGTATTTCCCCCTTATTTTCATGGGACAGACTGCATACTTAACTTCAGCTACCCTTTTTGTAAATGTGTGCTATTAGTCACAAGGTAGCCAGACAGGAGGGAGGGGACAGATCCCGGAAAAACCATCGCTACTGCTGGAAAAATAAAAACAAAAATTCAGCAACTACGGCATGACAGGAATATTTAGCTTGAACCACATTTGCTAGTGGAAAGTCAGTGGCATCTTCTTCCTATATAAGGAGGAAACACTGAATACTGCTAGAATATTAGTATAAAGCACATCTTAGAGCTGAGCTGTACAGCTTTAAAGATTTTATGGACACTATTGACCCAGGGGTCTGTCTACAGACCACAAAATGACTTCATGTTCAGCAGCAGAAGAGGTGGGCAATTAGGGATCACATCTGCAAAGTTTAAGTCACAACTGTGACTAAAGTGTCACCTTTGTCATGGCAGCAGTGAAATGAAACTTAACACAAGATCACTGGCGGGCACCTCTGAACTCTTTGAGTCTAATCCTCTTCTTTTACAGAGGAAGAAACTGATGACCACAAAGGCAAAGTGGTTTACCTCAGGTCACAGAGAGAGGCAGGTACTCTCATCCTTTAGCTAGGTGCCACAGCAGTCATTGGAAGAGGCTGTCTTGCCTTGCAGCTGCTACATGTACCATTATCCTCCACAAAATGAGTTCAGGAGTGGCCATATCTGAGTCACTTCAGTATTCTCCTTCCTTGAGACACACAACCAAACTCTCCCTCTACACACACACCTTCTGTTATGGAAAGGAGGCAAAAGGGCTTCAGAATCTTGACATGCAAAAATTTTATTTTGGACATTCATCCCCTCGATGATAATTTTTAAGTGGTTGCTCTGGGCAGCTGTCTATAGGAATCACTTCAGGAGATACAAAGTCTAGACATGATTTTTCCTGCTTTCAGGGAGTTTACAGTTTAGTAAAAACATTGATAAGGACAACAGGATATATGATAAGGAGATTAAAAAGAGAGGTACACAATGAAAGACTTTATGAGATCTAGGAAGGAGGTTATTATCCATTGGGGAATGAAAAAAGATTTGATGGCGGGGTGGCATTTGAGTTATTTTCAAGGATTGGTAGATGTTCAATAGGTGAAGCAAGGAGAGAGGACATTCTATGCCTATCAATTAGTGTGAAAAGTAGGAAAGAACAGAGTATATTAAGGTGTTAAAAATAGCCTTGGTTAGTTAAAGTACTATATAAGGCTGAATGGCACTATATTGTGGAGGGTCTTAAATGATAGGCAAAAGAGTTTAAGCTTTACTCAGTAGTCAGTAATGGTCTAATCAAAATGATCAACTTGCTATTCTCTACAAATGGCTTTTTATCCTTCATCTTGCCCAGGTTATCTACTCCCATGCATGGAATGGTTTTCCTCCCAAACTCTGTCTCTTGGATCTATTGGTTTCTTTCAAGATTTAGCTCAAATGCCATCTCCATCAAGAGGTCTTTCCTGATTCTCCCAGGGGTTAGTCTCAGCCTTCCCCTTCCCCATTGTAACCTGTAGCTACTTATCTATGAACAGATTATGTATGCCCTTTTAGTAGAAGTAAGGTCCTTGAAGTCAGGGTCTGTCTCACTTTTGGCTTTGTGCTGCCCTCACTCAACACAATGCTTGGCATAGAAAAGGAGCTCCATAAATGCTTGTTTGTTGACAGGCAATAGGAAGGTAGAGGAATTGTCATGAGCAGATCTACATGCAAGAAAGATTATTCTGGTAGTGGAGGTGGAAAGAACTTTTAGTCCACTATTATTGCCTGGACCCAGTACATAATACATAAATTAATACAATTACAGACTATCACGATTGAAAGAGACCTCAAAGACTGTCTACTCTAATATCTGACTAATGAGAATCCTCTCTATCACATACCAGGGAGATGACTATTCTCTGAAGATTTCTAGTGCACTACTGTACCAGCTCAGGTGAAGCCATTTGGGGAAAATCCAATTTGTTTGGAAGCTTTCTCTTACTTAAAGGCTAACTCTAACTCTGTGAAATTTCAACCATTGCTCCTTTTGTCCTCTTTGAGATCAAACAGAATAAGTCTCATCCTTCTTCCATATGCCAGTCTTTAAATACTTGAAGACTATTCTCACATCCTCCATAATCTTTTCTTTTTTGTAAATACTCAACTTCCTTCATCTGTCAAGATTTCAAAGCTCTTCACCAATATGGTTGCCTTCCTTTTTTTTAACCCTTACATTCTTTTTTCCTTATTTTGTTCAGATATTTTATTTTACCAATTATACGTAATGACAATTTTCACCATACTTTTTCCAAAATTAAAAGATCCAAATTGCCTCTTTCCCTTCCTTTCCCCTTTCCTTTCAGAGCTGGTAAGCAATTTGATCTGGGTTATACATGCATTATCATGCAAAACATACTTCCATATTTGTCATTTTTGTGCAAGAATACTCAATATAAAACCAAAAACCTCAAATAAAACCCCAAATAAACTAATATGAAAAAGAGTGTGTGTGTGTGTGTGTGTGTGTGTGTGTGTGTGTGTGTGTATTTAAAACCCATACCTTCCATCTTGGAATCAATACTGTGTATTGGTTCCAAGGCAGAAGAGTGGTAAAGGTCTAGGTAATGGGGGTTAAAGTGACTTGCCCAGGGTCACACATCTGGAAAGTGTCTGAGGCCAAATTTGAACCCAGGACTTCCCATCTCTAGGCCTGAATCTCAATCCACTGAGCTACCCAGCTGCCCCCAAAACAGTATACTTTGATCTGCATCCAACTGCAGCATTTCTTTCTGTGAAAGTGGATAGCATTTCTTTGTTATAAGTCCTTCAGAATTGTCCCGGATCATTGTATTGCTAAGAGCAGTTAAGTTTTTCACAGTTGATCATCTTATAATATTGTTGTTATAATGTTCTCCCAGTTCTGATTATTTTGCTCTGTATCACTTCATTTAAATTTTTCCAGCTTTTTCTGAAATCATTTCTTATAGCACAGTAATATTCTATCACCAACTTATACCACGATTTGTTCAGCCTTTTTTTCAGTTGATGGCTATCCCCATATTTTCCAATTCTTTGCCACCTCAAAAAAGGTCTGCTATAAATATTTTTGAAGAAGATAGCCCTTTCCCCTTTTTTAATGATCTCTTTGATATATAGACCCAGTTGTGGTATTACAGGATCAAAGGGTATGCACAGTTTTCTAGCCCTTTGGGTATAGTTCCAAATTACCCTTCAGAATGGTTGAATTGAATCAACTCCACCAACAATGCATGACTCACAATTTTGCCATATCCTCTCCAACATTTATCACTTTCCTCTACTGTCATATTGGCCAATCAGACAGGTGTCATAGTGCCTCAGAGTTGTTTTAATTTGCATTTCTCTAATCAAGAGTGATTTAGAACATTTTTTCATATGACTATTAATAGCTTTGATTTCATCTAAAAATTGTTCATATACTTTGACCATTTGTCAATTGTGGAATGACATATTCTTATAAATTTGACTTAGTTCTTTCTAAATTTGAGAAATTAGATCTTCATCAGAGAACTTTGCTATAAAAATCTCCCTAAGTTTGTTGTTGCTTTTCTAATATTACATGGTTTTTTGTACAAAAACTTTTAAATTTAATATAATCAAAATTATTCATTTTACATCTTATAATCTACCTCTTTATTGATCAGAAATTCTTCCCTTCTCCATAGATCTACCAGGTAAACTACTCTATGTTGCCCTAATTTAGTCTTGGTATTACTCTTTATATATAAAGTCATATATCCATTTTGATCTTATCTTGATATAGAAAACCCTTACTTTCTCGCTTAGTAACATCTCTAAGACAGAGGGGCAAGAGCTCAGCAAATGGGGTTGTGTCTTGCTCAGGTTCATGAAGGTAGGAAAGGTCTGAAGTCATATTTAAATCCAGGTCCTCCAGACCCCAGGCTTGGAACTCTATTCACTGGACCACCTAGTTGCCCCCTACCTCCTTCTAAAGGCTCCACAATGCAACATTCCAAATTAACACACTACTCCATATATAGTCTGACTAGGGCACAGTACAATGGAGTTGTCCCACAACATAGCTTTTCTCTTAATGCAACCTAAAATTGCATTCATTTGTTTGTTTGTTCTTGGCTGCCCCCTCATGCAGTTTGCAAAAATGGTGGTTTGTGAGGTAAAAATAAAGGTTCTCTCCACTGATTTTGATGCTATATAAGTGAAGTTATCAAGAAATTTCTGGAGAAAGATCTGTATATGAGAGAGGGAGAGAGAGAGAGAGAGAGAGAAAGAGAGAGAGAGAGAGAGAGAGAGAGAGAGAGAGAGAGAGAGAGAGAGAGAGAGAGAGAGAGAGAGAGAGAGACAGAGAGAGAGACAGAGAGACAGAGAGAGAGAGACAGAGACGGGGGGGGGGGAGAGAGACAGAGAGTGAGAGAGTGAGAGAGAGAGAAGGAGAGAGGGAGAGGGGGGAGAGAGAGAGAGAGAGTGAGAGAGACAGACAAGACAGACAGACAGACAGAGAGACAGAGAGAGACAGAGACAGAGAGAGAGTTGAAGCCTAAATGAAATAGCCTTCACTCTCCTCTCATCTCCCCCCCTAAGAGAGAAGCAGTTGTCAGTTGCTGTACAAAGTATATTGAGGTTCCCAGAGGAAAGGGGAGGTGGAGAGACTAGGTTCCCCTATTAAATACACCCAAGGATAACCTCAGAGTCTCAGGCACAGAGAGGATTTGGAGACAAGCTCCTGAGGAGGCTTTGCCTCAGCAGGGAATGAATGGTCCTGTTGACTTTCTGTTGGTCCTGAATTAGATACCTTCTCAAGTATCAACCAAGAGATTTGACAAATCTGACTACTGTTTGTAAGATTTAATGTTGGATCTATAGGCAAATTGAGAGATGGAAAGTGGGGATTGTTTTCCCTGTGTCTCCTAACATGGTCTCTCACCTGGGCAGGATAATTTTGCAGACCCAGGTTTCTCCATCCCGTTCCCCAACTAAATAACCCCACTATTAATTTATGTATCTATCTGGCCTAAAGAAACTATCAAG